>NW_025791294.1:0-29754 GCF_907164935.1 Osmia bicornis bicornis
CTGTGAAGGCTGGCGCCTCCAGAAGACTCGGGTCGTGCTGGGTGTCCGGTCTCTTCGGGTGTGTGGGGAAAAGAGTATCGACGATGTTGTCTACCGTCGCTGAGTCGCTCGGCCCCCGTTCGGAGTGAGCCCCAAGTTTGCGGGTGACGATGCGGTAGCCTAATCCCCACGGATCGCTGTTCAGATCCTCGCACAGGGCGTTCCAGCACGAGCGCTGGCTTACTCTGATGGCACGACGCAAAGCCTTCTTAGCCGCTGCATATTCAGCCGCCCTTTCGGCTAGATCTGCGTCACGCCTCCGTGCTCTTTGCGCCAACCTTCGGAGTCTGAGACAGTTGCTCCTTTGTTCCGCTATTTCACGGGTCCACCAATACGCAGGACGTCTACTAGTCTCCTGGCGCTTCCTCGGGACAGCCTGAGCGCAGGCCTGCTGTATGAGGCTCATAGTGGCTTCGGCTATCTTCTCCGCTCGGTCTTGGGGCCTCAGGTCTAAGGGGATCTCGTTTAACGCTCCTAGTCCGTCGGTTAGCGCTGCAGCGAGAGCATCTCGGTTCATCTTGGCAACATTCCATCTAGCGGGGCGGTCTTGCCTCGGTTGTGAGCAGGCCGTTATGCCTCTGTGAACGTGGTAGACAATAAATTGGTGGTCGCTGCCCGTGAAGTCTTCTGTCACGTGCCAGCCTACTACCTGTCCCGCCAAATTTTCCGTCGCCAAGGAGATGTCAATGATGGTCTCTCTGTAGCCCGGTCTCCTGAAGGTGGTAGCATTGCCGGTGTTTAAAACTATCAAGCCGCGTCTGGAAACCATTTCCATTACCCGGTTCCCCCTCGAATCTGGATAATCCATGCCCCATTCCAGGGCTTTAGCGTTGAAGTCGCCGGCCACTATGATCCTCCTGTCCGTGCTCTGGATCGTATCCTCCAGTGCATCCAGCTTCGCTTGAAAGTCCCCGATCGCCTCGTTTGGGGTAAAATAGCAGCTAACGTAGGTCACATCACCGCTGCTTACCCAAACGTGGCCGCTTTTCGCGCCGTGCAGCGCCACTGGTAGCCGTCGCGGATCGGGTATCCAGATGGCTGCGGTCCCAAGATCGTCCGTGTACCAACCTGCGCCCGCTCTGTCCCGGTACTGCTCGCTGATAAGGACGATATCAGCGTCCTTTTCGTAGCAGAGCTGGGGAAGTAGGTCATGGGCCAATCGACTGCGGTGCAGGTTACCTTGCATCACGCGGATCATTATCTTCCGGTAGCTTTCTGCAGGGCCTCTCGGAACACCTTACAGGTGCCGGATCCCGCCACATGCTTGCAATCTTCCGGTTTCTCTTGACCCTCAGCGCATAAGAAGCACCGAGGGATTGCTTTACACACCGCACTCCTGTGGTTCGCTGTCCCACATCTGAAGCACAAGGTACTACGGTCTAGCCCCTTGCATTGCCGGCTCTCATGACCATAGCCCAGGCACTTATAACACCTGGACACTGTGGTGCGACGTCTTATTCTGCAGCTCACCCACCCAATTTTTATATGTGAGAGCTGCAGTACTTTGACAGCGGCTGGTTGTTCCATCGCGACTACCGCCATACATTGGCCTTGGTTGTTGGTCCGGAATACCACTATGTCCAAGGCCCCGACGTATTCAGGGAGGACACTTCGCAATGCGGTTTCCACCTCCTCCTTGCTGGTGCAACCGTCCATGTCCCTAATCTCAATCCGGTCTTTAGGGATCAATTCCCGGACATCACTGTCCTCGCCGACTGCCTTCTTCAAGGCATCGGTGAATCCGAGTCGTGCGTTGGGGGACGTGTTGCGCAGCTCCAGCAGCAGCTCGCCCGCTCTGGTGCGGCGAATGGACCGCACTTCCGCTCCGCAATCCTCCGGCTTCACACTTTTGCGGATGGTGCCAAGCACTTCTGCAAAAGTTTTGCCTCCACTTGGTTTGAGGAGGATTGCCTCTGCTTTCCTCCTTGCCTGGGGTTTCCTTTTCTTCTTCTTCCCCACCTCCGCAGCTTTCCCGTTCGCAGTGGAAGAGGGAGTACCCACCTGTTTCTCGCCCCCCTGCTTTCGCTTCCTGGGCTGGACCGTGGTCCATCCGAGTTCCGCAGGGTCCGGCTTCTTCTTCTTTTGCTTGTTCGCAGTAACAGGCAGCGGTGGGCTGGTTGCCGCCCTCTTGGGAGTACTAGCAGCCGCTGACGAGGAGTGATGTTTCGCAGTGACTGCCGGCTTCTTCAACCGAACTTCCAATTTCTTTACCAGTTTCTCACGACCGGCTGAACTGGCGCGCCTGCCTTCATGGAGAAGGTCAAGCAACTCTTCCATCTTCGGAAGAGAAGACTTAATGTCTTTGTTGACATTTGGCTGCTTCTTTATGGCGGCAAGCATGACACCGATGAGGGCTTTCATCTCCTTCAAACAGCGCTCCATCTTATACTCCGCCTCCTGGACCTCCTTCAATAGGCTCTCCTCTCCCATAGAGCCAATGGAGGGAGAGAGTGGAACTTTCGTCGTGTCTACGTCACTTGTCGCCAGAGCGGCTGCAGTGGCCAAGTGGTCCACCGCTGCAGCTTTGCGGTTGCCGGTTAACGACGCCTGCGGGCCCGCTCGCCCACCCTGACCAGGCGCCGGTACTGGGGTTCCGAGCCCCTGCACCGTAACTGAATTTGACTCTGTGCAAAACGCCATGATTGGTTTATTATTTGGGGTCCCTTCCCCTAGTCCATTTGGTCCGCGACTGCTTATTCGTCACCCCAACGTGAGGCATTTATTTCGCAGCTAACCAGCATATCTGCTGGCCGTTCCCCTATCCGCCACCTGGGGACGCGCCGGGTTGCGGTGGACGACCGCCCCCGGCTAATGTAGATATAGTAATAATGATATTGTTGTTAAATGTACATTACATATCTAATGCAGATACAGTAATAATGATATTGTTATTTAATGTATATTACATATCTAATTCTTATATGGTACTAATGATATGGCTATTAAATGTATATTACACACCTCATGCACATATAGTAATAATGATATTGTTATACAATGTTTATTACATATCTAATGCTGATATAGTAATAATGATATTGATATTAAATGTATATTACATATCCAATGCAGATATAGCAATAATGATATTGTTATTAAATGTATATCACATATCTAATGCAGATATAGTAATAATGATATTGTTGTTAAATGTATATTACATATCTAATGCTGATATAGTAATAATGATATTGTTATTAAATGTATATTACATATCTAATGCAGATATAGAAATAATGATATTGTTATTAAATTTATATCACATATCTAATGCAGATATAGTAATAAGGATATTGTTATTTAATGTATATTACATATCTAATTCTTATATGGTAATAATGATATTGTCATTAAATGTATATTACACACCTCATGCACATATAGTAATAATGATATTGTTATACAATGTACATTACATATCTAATGCTGACATAGTAATAATGATATTGTTGTTAAATGTATATTACATATCTAACGCAGATATAGTAGGCATGATATTGTTACTAAATGTCCATAGATCTATAGGAAGGTATCAGTATATTACATTATATCTAATGAAAATATAGTAGTAATAATGATATTGTTATTAAATGTATATTACATATCCAATGCAGATATAGCAATAATGATATTGTTATTAAATGTATATCACATATCTAATGCAGATATAGTAATAATGATATTGTTATTAAATGTATATTACATATCTAACGCAGATATAGTAGGAATGATATTGTTACTAAATGTCCATAGATCTGTAGGAAGGTATCAGTATATTACATTATATCTAATGAAGATATAGTAGTAATAATGATATTGTTATTAAATGTATATTACATATCTAACGCAGATATAGTAGGACTGATATTGTTACTAAATGTCCATAGATCTGTAGGAAGGTATCAGTATATTACATTATATCTAATGAAGATATAGTAGTAATAATGATATTGTTATTAAATGTATATTACATATCTAATGCAGATATAGTAATATTGATATTGTTATTAAATGTATATCACATATCTAATGCTGATATAGTAGTAATGATATTGTTTTTAAATGTATATTACATATCTAACGCAGATATAGTAGGAATGATATTGTTACTAAATGTCCATAGATCTGTAGGAAGGTATCAGTATATTACATTATATCTAATGAAGATATAGTAGTAATAATGATATTGTTATTAAATGTATATTACATATCTAACGCAGATATAGTAGGAATGATATTGTTACTAAATGTCCATAGATCTGTAGGAAGGTATCAGTATATTACATTATATCTAATGAAGATATAGTAGTAATAATGATATTGTTATTAAATGTATATTACATATCTAATGCAGATATAGTAATAATAACATTATTACTAAATGTACATTGATCTGTAGGAAGATATCCATATATTACATATCTAATGCAGATATAGTAATAATGATATTGTTATTAAATGTATATCACATATCTAATGCAGATATAGTAATAATGATATTGTAGTTAAATGTATATTACATATCTAATGCTGATATAGTAATAATGATATTGTTATTAAATGTATACTACATATCCAATGCAGATATAGCAATAATGATATTGTTATTAAATGTATATCACATATCTAATGCAGATATAGTAATAATGATATTGTTATTAAGTGTATATTACATATCTAATTCCGATATGGTACTAATGATATTGTTATTAAATGAATATTACACACCTAATGCACATATAGTAATAATGATATTGTTATACAATGTATATCACATATCTAATGCAGATATAGTAATAATGATATTGTTGTTAAATGTGCATTACATATCTAATGCAGATACAGTAATAATGATATTGTTATTTAATGTATATTACATATCTAATTCTTATATGGTACTAATGATATGGCTATTAAATGTATATTACACACCTCATGCACATATAGTAATAATGATATTGTTATACAATGTATATTACATATCTAATGCTGGTATAGTAATAATGATATTGTTATTAAACGTATATTACATATCTAACGCAGATAAAGTAGCAATCATATTGTTGCAAAATGTCCATAGATCTGTAGAAGGTATAAGTATATTACATTATATCTAATGAAGATATAGTAGTAATAATGATATTGTTATTAAATGTATATTACATATCCAATGCAGATATAGCAATAATGATATTGTTATTAAATGTATATCACATATCTAATGCAGATATAGTAATAATGATATTGTTATTAAGTGTATATTACATATCTAATTCAGATATGGTAATAACGATATTGTTATTAAATGTATATTACACACCTAATGCACATATAGTAATAATGGCATTGTTATACAATGTATATTACATATCTAATGCAGATATAGTAATAATGATATTGTTATTAAATGTATATTACATATCTAACGCAGATATAGTAATAATGATATTGTTATTAAATCAATATCACATATCTAATGCAGATATAGTAATAATGATATTGTTATTAAGTGTATATTACATATCTAATTCAGATATGGTAATAATGATATTGTTATCAGATGTGTATTACACACCTAATGCACATATAGTAATAATGATATTGTTATACAATGTATATTGCATATCTAATGCTGATATAGTAATAAAGATAATGTTATTAAATGTGTATTACATATCTAACGCAGATATAGTAGTAATGATATTGTTGCGAAATGTTCATAGATCTGTAGAAGGTATAAGTATATTACATTATATCTAATGAAGATATAATAGTAATAATGATATTGTTATTAAATGTATATACATATCCAATGCAGATATAGCAATAATGATATTGTTATTAAATGTATATCACATATCTAATGCAGATATAGTAATAATGATATTGTTATTAAGTGTATATTACATATCTAATTCAGATATGGTACCAATGATATTGTTATTAAATGTATATTACACACCTAATGCACATATAGTAATAATGATATTGTTAGTAAGTGTATATTACATATCTAATGCAGATATAGTAATAATTGTATTGTTGTTAAATGTATATTACATATCTAATGCTGATATAGTAATAATGATATTGTTATTAAACGTATATTACATATCTAATGCAGATATAGTAATAATGATATTGTTATTAAATATATATTACATATCCAATGCAGATATAGCAATAATGATATTGTTATTAAATGTATATCACATATCAAATGCAGATATAGTAATAATGATATTGTTGTTAAATGTATATCACATATCTAATGCAGATATAGTAATAATGATATTGTTATTAAGTGTATATAACATATCTAATTCAGATATGGTAATAACGATATTGTTATTAAATGTATATTACACACCTAATGCACATATGGTAATAATGGCATTGTTATACAATGTATATTACATATCTAATGCAGATATAGTAATAATGATATTGTTATTAAATGTATATTACATATCTAACGCAGATAAAGTAGCAATCATATTGTTGCAAAATGTCCATAGATCTGTAGAAGGTATAAGTATATTACATTATATCTAATGGAGATATAGTAGTAATAATGATATTGTTATTAAATGTATATTACATATCCAATGCAGATATAGCAATAATGATATTGTTATTAAATGTATATCACATATCTAATGCAGATATAGTAATAATGATATTGTTATTAAGTGTATATTACATATCTAATTCAGATATGGTAATAACGATATTGTTATTAAATGTATATTACACACCTAATGCACATATGGTAATAATGGCATTGTTATACAATGTATATTACATATCTAATGCAGATATAGTAATAATGATATTGTTATTAAATGTATATTACATATCTAACGCAGACATAGTAGGAATGATATTGTTACTAAATGTCCATAGATCTGTATGAAGTAATCAGTATATTACATTACTTCTAATGCAGATATAGTAATAATGATATTGTTATGAAATGTATATCACATATCTAATGCAGATATAGTAATAATGATATTGTTATTAAGTGTAAATTACATATCTAATTCAGATATGGTAATAATGATATTGTTATCAAATGTATATTACACACCTAATGCACATATAGTAATAATGATATTGTTATACAATGTATATTACATATCTAATGCTGATATAGTAATAATGATATTGATATTAAATGTATATTACATATCTAACGCAGATATAGTAATAATGATATTGTTATTAAATCAATATCACATATCTAATGCAGATATAGTAATAATGATATTGTTATTAAGTGTATATTACATATCTAATTCAGATATGGTAATAATGATATTGTTATCAAATGTGTATTACACACCTAATGCACATATAGTAATAATGATATTGTTATACAATGTATATTGCATATCTAATGCTGATATAGTAATAAAGATAATGTTATTAAATGTGTATTACATATCTAACGCAGATATAGTAGTAATGATATTGTTGCAAAATGTCCATACATCTGTAGAAGTTATAAGTATATTACATTATATCTAATGAAGATATAATAGTAATAATGATATTGTTATTAAATGTATATTACATATCCAATGCAGATATAGCAATAATGATATTGTTATTAAATGTATATCACGTATCTAATGCAGATATAGTAATAATGATATTGTTATTAAGTGTATATTACATATCTAATTCAGATATGGTACCAATGATATTGTTATTAAATGTATATTACACACCTAATGCACATATAGTATTAATGATATTGTTATTAAATGTATATTACGTATCTAACGCAGATATAGTAGGAATGATATTGTTACGAAATGTCCATAGATCTGTACGAAGTAATCAGTATATTACATTATTTCTAATGTAGATACAGTAATAATGATATTGTTGTTAAATGTATATTACATATCTAATGCAGATACAGTAATAATGATATTGTTATTTAATGTATATTACATATCTAATGCTGATATAGTAATAATGATATTGTTATTAAATGTATATTACATATCTAACGCAGATATAGTAGGCATGATATTGTTACTAAATGTCCATAGATCTGTAGGAAGGTATCAGTATATTACATTGTATCTAATGAAGATATAGTAGTAATAATGATATTGTTATTAAATGTATACTACATATCCAATGCAGATATAGTATTAATGATATTGTTATTAAATGTATATCACATATCTAATGCAGATATAGAAATAATGATATTGTTATTAAGTGTATATTACATATCTAATTCAGATATGGTACTAATGATATTGTTATTAAATGTACATTACACACCTAATGCACATATAGTAATAATGATATTGTTATACAATGTATATCACATATCTAATGCAGATATAGTAATAATGATATTGTTATTAAATGTATATTACATATCTAACGCAGATATAGTAGGAATGATATTGTTACTAAATGTCCACAGATCTGTATGAAGTAATCAGTATATTACATTATCTCTAATGTAGATATTTTTTTTTTTTTTTTTTTTTTTTTTTATGGAGGGAGGGAAATGCATTATTGCACACCCGGTTGGCCCACCATAGTCGGGTCCGGCCGGGTAGTGTGGGGCTCCCTCGGATTTAGCCCGAGTATACCTACTAAAACCCTACCTCCTTTGCCAGGACCTAGTCCACCCGGGCACCGTTTATCACATTACTTCCGGGTGGGGTCCACTTCAGCGTCGTCTTGACGCTCGGCGTTCTTACGTCCCTAAGGCGTCCTCCTTCTGCTTTTTCCGTCGCAAGACGGATTCCACGAATGTGGCGACCTTTGCCCAGGCGACATCGTTCTCGAGCATCTTCGAGACTATATTCTCCGGGGTGATGTGGCCTAGTGTGGCTTCGACATCTCGCCTGTGTGTGCTCCATGCTTGGCAAAAGAAAAAGGTGTGGAGCACGCTGTCTGTGTTGTCCCGACAGTGGGCGCAGCCCGGCGATGCTACCTTCCCCATCTTGTGAAGATAGTCTCTGAAAAGGCCGTGCCCTGTTAGGAATTGCGTTAAATAATAGTTGGTCTCGCCATGCTGGCGAGTAACCCACGGCATCAAGTTTGGTATCAGCCGGGCGGTCCATCTGCCTCTTTGATCGTCCTGCCATCTTAACTGCCAGGCATGTAGCGCCTGTGTTTTTGCGGTTGCCCTGGCATTGTCCTTACCGAGCAGAGGCTGATCTTCATAGATACGTTTCCGCTCGTGCGCCTGAAGGTCTATGGGCATCGCGCCAGCGATGACCATGATGGCAGCTTCCGACACGGTGCGGTATGCGCAGGCGATACGTAGGGCGCCCCTTCGCTGCACCGCTGCCATGCGCCGTCGGTACTTTTCTATTTTAAGAGCGTCTGCCCAAATTTCCGCTCCGTACAGCATGATGGATTCCGCTGCGCGTAGCAAGAGGCGCCTTTTGCTGGGGCGAGGTCCACCGATGTTTCTCATTAACCTCGCCATGGCCGAGGTTATCATTGCGGCTTTGTCAGCGCCTCTCCTTATGTGCTCCCAGAAGGAGAGCTTCGAATCTAAGGTGACCCCTAGATATTTAACCGAGGCCTTGGTCACTACCGTTGCGTCCTCAACCAGCATAGGAATAAGGGTCGGGATACGCTTCTTGGTAAGCAGCACCAGCTCCGTCTTCGTAGCTGCTAGTTGCAGGCCATGCTCCTCCATCCAGGAGCGCACCCGGCGCATTACCTGGTTGAGGCGCATCTGCAGCTCTTCGACCGTGCGGGCAATAATAATAGCCGCCACGTCGTCCGCGTACCCGACAAGGGTGCATCCTTCGGGCATCTCCATGCGTAGGATCCCGTCATAAAAAATGTTCCATATGTCGGGACCCAGTATGGAGCCTTGCGCCGCGCCAGCCGTCAGCTCCTTTGTCCTCGGGCCGTCCTGCGTATCGTAGACAAGAAAACGGTCCTTCAGATAATTTTCCAGAATGCGGTAAATGTATTCTGGGACCCTGAAGTCTCTCTTCAGTGAAGCTAAAGCGTCTATCCATCTCACAGTATTGAAGGCATTTCTCACGTCAAGCGTAACTAAAAGGCACAATGGACGTGAGAAATGATTACCTCTCTCTGTGCTCTTCGCCGCCTCAACCACTCTCGCGATGGCGCCGATGGTGGATTTCCCTCGTCGGAAGCCGAACTGACGATCGGCTAAGCCACCGGCCTCTTCCACGGCTGCCAAGAGACGTGGTTTCAGCAGCTTCTCCATCAGCTTCCCTGCGGTGTCGAGCATACACAGGGGCCGGTAGGACGATGGTGCGTCCGGTGGCCCTTTACCCTTACTAATGAGTGCCAGCCTCGCCACCTTCCAGCGAGAGTAAAAAACGCCCGCGTTCAGGCACGAGTTATACATCCTCAGCAAGGGCTGCGGATGACTGCTCGCCACGGCCTTGATGACCTCGGCAGGGAGCCCATCAGGCCCCGGTGCTTTCCCATTCCGTAGTGCGGCTGCGGCGGTGATGAGCTCATCCTCTGTGAAGGCTGGCGCCTCCAGCAGACTCGGGTCGTGCTGGGTGTCCGGTCTCTTCGGGTGTGTGGGGAAAAGAGTATCGACGATGTTGTCTACCGTCGCTGAGTCGCTCGGCCCCCGTTCGGAGTGAGCCCCAAGTTTGCGGGTGACGATGCGGTAGCCTAATCCCCACGGATCGCTGTTCAGATCCTCGCACAGGACGTTCCAGCACGAGCGCTGGCTTACTCTGATGGCACGACGCAAAGCCTTCTTAGCCGCTGCATATTCAGCCGCCCTTTCGGCTAGATCTGCGTCACGCCTCCGTGCTCTTTGCGCCAACCTTCGGAGTCTGAGACAGTTGCTCCTTTGTTCCGCTATTTCACGGGTCCACCAATACGCAGGACGTCTACTAGTCTCCTGGCGCTTCCTCGGGACAGCCTGAGCGCAGGCCTGCTGTATGAGGCTCATAGTGGCTTCGGCTATCTTCTCCGCTCGGTCTTGGGGCCTCAGGTCTAAGGGGATCTCGTTTAACGCTCCTAGTCCGTCGGTTAGCGCTGCAGCGAGAGCATCTCGGTCCATCTTGGCAACATTCCATCTAGCGGGGCGGTCTTGCCTCGGTTGTGAGCAGGCCGTTATGCCTCTGTGAACGTGGTAGACAATAAATTGGTGGTCGCTGCCCGTGAAGTCTTCTATCACGTGCCAGCCTACTACCTGTCCCGCCAAATTTTCCGTCGCCAAGGAGATGTCAATGATGGTCTCTCTGTAGCCCGGTCTCCTGAAGGTGGTAGCATTGCCGGTGTTTAAAACTATCAAGCCGCGTCTGGAAACCATTTCCATCACCCGGTTCCCCCTCGAATCTGGATAATCCATGCCCCATTCCAGGGCTTTAGCGTTGAAGTCGCCGGCCACTATGATCCTCCTGTCCGTGCTCTGGATCGTATCCTCCAGTGCATCCAGCTTCGCTTGAAAGTCCCCGATCGCCTCGTTTGGGGTAAAATAGCAGCTAACGTAGGTCACATCACCGCTGCTTACCCAAACGTGGCCGCTTTTCGCGCCGTGCAGCGCCACTGGTAGCCGTCGCGGATCGGGTATCCAGATGGCTGCGGTCCCAAGATCGTCCGTGTACCAACCTGCCCCCGCTCTGTCCCGGTACTGCTCGCTGATAAGGACGATATCAGCGTCCTTTTCGTAGCAGAGCTGGGGAAGTAGGTCATGGGCCAATCGACTGCGGTGCAGGTTACCTTGCAACACGCGGATCATTATCTTCCGGTAGCTTTCTGCAGGGCCTCTCGGAACACCTTACAGGTGCCGGATCCCGCCACATGCTTGCAATCTTCCGGTTTCTCTTGAGCCTCAGCGCATAAGAAGCACCGAGGGATTGCTTTACACACCGCACTCCTGTGGTTCGCTGTCCCACATCTGAAGCACAAGGTACTACGGTCTAGCCCCTTGCATTGCCGGCTCTCATGACCATAGCCCAGGCACTTATAACACCTGGACACTGTGGTGCGACGTCTTATTCTGCAGCTCACCCACCCAATTTTTATATGTGAGAGCTGCAGTACTTTGACAGCGGCTGGTTGTTCCATCGCGACTACCGCCATACATTGGCCTTGGTTGTTGGTCCGGAATACCACTATGTCCAAGGCCCCGACGTATTCAGGGAGGACACTTCGCAATGCGGTTTCCACCTCCTCCTTGCTGGTGCAACCGTCCATGTCCCTAATCTCAATCCGGTCTTTAGGGATCAATTCCCGGACATCACTGTCCTCGCCGACTGGCTTCTTCAAGGCATCGGTGAATCCGAGTCGTGCGTAGGGCGACGTGTTGCGCAGCTCCAGCAGCAGCTCGCCCGCTCTGGTGCGGCGAATGGACCGCACTTCCGCTCCGCAATCCTCTGGTTTTACACTTTTGCGGATGGTGCCAAGCACTTCTGCGAAAGTTTTGCCTCCACTTGGTTTGAGGAGGATTGCCTCTGCTTTCCTCCTTGCCTGGGGTTTCCTTTTCTTCTTCTTCCCCACCTCCGCAGCTTTCCCGTTCGCAGTGGAAGAGGGAGTACCAGCTTGTTTCTCGCCCCCCTGCTTTCGCTTCCTGGGCTGGACCGTGGTCCATCCGAGTTCCGCAGGGTCCGGCTTCTTCTTCTTTTGCTTGTTCGCAGTAACAGGCAGCGGTGGGCTGGTTGCCGCCCTCTTGGGAGTACTAGCAGCCGCTGACGAGGAGTGATGCTTCGCAGTGACTGCCGGCTTCTTCAACCGAACTTCCAATTTCTTTACCAGTTTCTCACGACCGGCTGAACTGGCGCGCCTGCCTTCATGGAGAAGGTCAAGCAACTCTTCCATCTTCGGAAGAGAAGACTTAATGTCTTTGTTAACATTTGGCTGCTTCTTTATGGCGGCAAGCATGACACCGATGAGGGCTTTCATCTCCTTCAAACAGCGCTCCATCTTATACTCCGCCTCCTGGACCTCCTTCAATAGGCTCTCCTCTCCCATAGAGCCAATGGCGGGAGAGAGTGGAACTTTCGTCGTGTCTACGTCACTTGTCGCCAGAGCGGCTGCAGTGGCCAAGTGGTCCACCGCTGCAGCTTTGCGGTTGCCGGTTAACGACGCCTGCGGGCCCGCTCGCCCACCCTGACCAGGCGCCGGTACTGGGGTTCCGAGCCCCTGCACCGTAACTGAATTTGACTCTGTGCAAAACGCCATGATTGGTTTATTATTTGGGGTCCCTTCCCCTAGTCCATTTGGTCCGCGACTGCTTATTCGTCACCCCAACGTGAGGCCTTTATTTCGCAGCTAACCAGCATATCTGCTGGCCGTTCCCCTATCCGCCACCTGGGGACGCGCCGGGTTGCGGTGGACGACCGCCCCCGGATCTAATGTAGATATAGTAATAACGAAACTGCTATTATATGTACATTGATCTCTGGGAAGGGATCAGTATATTGCACTACATCTGATGTAGATACAGTAGTAACGACACTGTTATTAAGTGTTTATTACGTATCTAATGTAGATATAGTAATGACAATAATGATACAATCTGTGCATTGATTTGTGGGAAGTGATCAGTATATTACATTATATCTAATGAAGATATAGTAATAACGAAACTGTTATCATATGTACATTGATCTGTGGGAAGGGATAAGTATATTACATTATATCTAATGTAGATATAGTAATAATGATATTGTTATTAAATGTACATTGGTTTGTGGGAATAAATCAGTATATCACATTACATCTGATGTAGATATATTAATAATGATATTGTTATTGAATGTATATTACATATCAAATGGAGATATAGTAATAACGATACTGCCATTATATGTACATTGATCGGTGGGAAGGGATCAATATATAACATTATATCTAATGTAGATATAGTAATAATGATATTGTTATTAAATGTACATTGGTCTGTGGGATTAAATCAGTATATTACATTTCATCTGATGTAGATATAGTAATAATGATATTGTTATTAGTTGTATATTACATATCTAATGTAGATATAGTAATAACGATACTGTTATTGTATGTACATTGATCTGTGGGAAGGTAGCAGTATATTACATTATATCTATTGTAGATATAGTAATAATGATATTGTTATGAAAATTACATTGATCTGTGGGAAGGGATCATTATATTACATTATATCTAATGTAGATATAGTAATAACAGTATCGTTATTACTATATCTACATTAGATATAATGTAATATAATGATCCCTTCCCACAGATCAATGTACATATAATAACAGTTTCGTTCTTACTACATCTACATTGGATACAATGTAATATACTGGTCCCTTCCCACCGATCAATGTACATGTAATGGCAGTATCGTTATTTCTATGTCTACATTAGATATGTAATATACATTTAATAACAATATCATTATTACTATATCTACATCAGATGAAATGTAATATACTGATTTAATCCCACAGACCAATGTACATTTAATAACAATATCATTATTACTATATCTACATTAGATATAATGTAATATAATGATCCCTTCCCACCGATCAATGTACATATAATGGCAGTATCGTTATTACTATATCTGCATTGGATCTCCTGCAATATACTGATGCCTTCCCACAGATCAGTGTAATTTTAGGTAACAATATCATTATTACTATGTCTACATTACATATAATGTAGTATACTGATCCCTACCCACAGATCAATGTACATACAATAACAGTATCGTTATTACTATATCTACATTAGATATGTAATATATATTTAATAACAATATCATTATTACTATATCTACATCAGATGAAATGTAATATACTGATTTAATCCCACAGACCAATGTACATTTAATAACAATATCATTATTACTATATCTACATTAGATATAATGTAATATAATGATCCCTTCCCACCGATCAATGTACATATAATGACAGTATCTTTATTACTATATCTACATTTGATATGTCATATACATTTAATAACAATATCATTATTAATATATCTACATCAGATGTAATGTAATATACTGATTTATTCCCACAGACCAATGTACATTTAATAACAATATCATTATTACTATATCTATATTGGATACAATGTAATGTACTGATACCTTCCCACAGATCAATGTACATATAATAACAGTTTCGTTATTACTATATCTACTATAGATATAATGTAATATACTGATACCTTCCCACAGATCAATATACATATAATAACAGTATCGTTATTACTATATCTACATTAGATATAATGTAATATAATGATCCCTTCCCACCGATCAATGTACATATAATGGCAGTATCGTTATTACTATATCTACATATGATATGTAATATACATTTAATAACAATATCATTATTAATATATCTACATCAGATGTAATGTAGTATACTGACTGATTCCCACACACCAATGTACATTTAATAACAATATCATTATTACTATATCTTCATTAGATATAATGTAATATACTGATCACCTCCCACAGATCAATGCAAGATTGAAACAATATCGTCATTACTATATCTACATTAGATACGTAATAAACACTTAATAACAGTATCGTTATTACTATATCTGCATTAGATCTCCTGCAATATACTGATTCCTTCCCACAGATCAATGTACATATAATAACAGTATCGTTATTACTATATCTACATTAGATATGTAATATACATTTAATAACAATATCATTATTACTATATCTACATCAGATGAAATTTAATAAACTGATTTAATCCCACAGACCAATGTACATTTAATAACAATACCATTATTACTATATCTACATTAGATGTAATTTAATATACTGATTTAATCCCACAGACCAATATACATTTAATAACAATATCATTATTACTATATCTACATTGGATACAATGTAATATACTGATACCTTCCCACAGATCAATGTACATATAATAACAGTTTCGTTATTACTATATCTACAATAGATATAATGTAATATACTGATACCTTCCCACAGATCAATATACATATAATAACAGTATCGTTATTACTATATCAACATTGGATATGTAATATACATTTAATAACAATATCATTATTACAATATCTACATCAGATGAAATTTAATATACTGATTTAATCCCACAGATCAATGTACATATAATAACAGTATCGTTATTACTATATCTACATTAGATATATAATATACATTTAATAACAATGTCACTATTACTGTATCTACATCAGATGAAATTTAATATGCTGATTTAATCCCGCAGACCAATGTACATTTAATAACAATATCATTATTACCCTATCTACATCAGAGGTAATTTAATATACTGATTTAATCCCACAGACCAATGTACATTTAATAACAATCTCATTATTACTATATCTAAATTAGATATAATGTAATATACTGATCCCTTCCCACCGATCAATGTACATGTAATGGCAGTATCGTTATTACTATATATCTACATTAGATATGTAATACACATTTAATAACAATATCATTACTACTATATCTACATCAGATGAAATTTAATATACTGATTTAACCCCACAGACCAATGTACATTTAATAACAATATCATTATTACTATATCTACATAAGATGTAATTTAATATACCGATTTAATCCCACAGACCAATGTACATTTAATAACAATACCATTATTACTATATCTACATCAGATGTAATGTAATATACTGATTTATTCCCACAGACCAATGTACATTTAATAACAATATCATACTATATCTACAATAGATATAATGTAATATACTGATCACTTCCCACAGATCAATGCAAGATTGTAACAATATCGTCATTACTATATGTACATTAGATACGTAATAAACACTTAATAACAGTATCGTTATTACTACATCTACATTAGATCTCCTGCAATATACTGATTCCTTCCCACAGATCAATGTACATTGCATAACAGTATCATTTATACTATATCTACATTGGATATAATGTAATATACTGATGCCTTCGCACAGATCAATGTACTTTTGGTAACAATATCATTATTACTATATCTACATTAGATATAATGTAATATACTGATCCCTACCCCCAGATCAATGTACAAATAATAACAGTTTCGTTATTACTATATCTAAAATAGATATAATGTAATATACTGATTCCCTCCCACAGATCAATGTACATATAATAACAGTATCGTTATTACTGTATCTACATTAGATATGTAATATACATTTAATATCAATATCATTATTACTATATCTACATTAGATGAAATGTAATATACTGATTTAATCCCACAGACCAAGGTACATTTAATAACAATACCATTATTACTATATATACGTCAGATGCAATTTAATATACTGATTTAATCCCACAGATGAATGAACATTTAATAACAATATCGTTATTACTATATCTACATTAGATATAATGTAATATAATGATCCCTTCCCACCGATCAATGTACATCTAATGGCAGTATCGTTATTACTATATCTACATTAGATATAATGTAATATAATGATCCCTTCCCACCGATCAATGTACATATAATGGCAGTATCGTTATTACTATATCTACATATGATATGTAATATACATTTAATAACAATATCATTATTAATATATCTACATCAGATGTAATGTAGTATACTGACTGATTCCCACACACCAATGTACATTTAATAACAATATCATTATTACTATATCTTCATTAGATATAATGTAATATACTGATCACCTCCCACAGATCAATGCAAGATTGAAACAATATCGTCATTACTATATCTACATTAGATACGTAATAAACACTTAATAACAGTATCGTTATTACTATATCTGCATTAGATCTCCTGCAATATACTGATTCCTTCCCACAGATCAATGTACATATAATAACAGTATCGTTATTACTATATCTACATTAGATATGTAATATACATTTAATAACAATATCATTATTACTATATCTACATCAGATGAAATTTAATAAACTGATTTAATCCCACAGACCAATGTACATTTAATAACAATACCATTATTACTATATCTACATTAGATGTAATTTAATATACTGATTTAGTCCCACAGACCAATATACATTTAATAACAATATCATTATTACTATATCTACATTGGATACAATGTAATATACTGATACCTTCCCACAGATCAATGTACATATAATAACAGTTTCGTTATTACTATATCTACAATAGATATAATGTAATATACTGATACCTTCCCACAGATCAATATACATATAATAACAGTATCGTTATTACTATATCAACATTAGATATGTAATATACATTTAATAACAATATCATTATTACAATATCTACATCAGATGAAATTTAATATACTGATTTAATCCCACAGATCAATGTACATATAATAACAGTATCGTTATTACTATATCTACATTAGATATATAATATACATTTAATAACAATGTCACTATTACTGTATCTACATCAGATGAAATTTAATATGCTGATTTAATCCCGCAGACCAATGTACATTTAATAACAATATCATTATTACCCTATCTACATCAGAGGTAATTTAATATACTGATTTAATCCCACAGACCAATGTACATTTAATAACAATCTCATTATTACTATATCTAAATTAGATATAATGTAATATACTGATCCCTTCCCACCGATCAATGTACATGTAATGGCAGTATCGTTATTACTATATATCTACATTAGATATGTAATACACATTTAATAACAATATCATTACTACTATATCTACATCAGATGAAATTTAATATACTGATTTAACCCCACAGACCAATGTACATTTAATAACAATATCATTATTACTATATCTACATAAGATGTAATTTAATATACTGATTTAATCCCACAGACCAATGTACATTTAATAACAATACCATTATTACTATATCTACATCAGATGTAATGTAATATACTGATTTATTCCCACAGACCAATGTACATTTAATAACAATATCATACTATATCTACAATAGATATAATGTAATATACTGATCACTTCCCACAGATCAATGCAAGATTGTAACAATATCGTCATTACTATATGTACATTAGATACGTAATAAACACTTAATAACAGTATCGTTATTACTACATCTACATTAGATCTCCTGCAATATACTGATTCCTTCCCACAGATCAATGTACATTGCATAACAGTATCATTTATACTATATCTACATTGGATATAATGTAATATACTGATGCCTTCGCACAGATCAATGTACTCTTGGTAACAATATCATTATTCCTATATCTACATTAGATATAATGTAATATACTGATCCCTACCCCCAGATCAATGTACATATAATAACAGTTTCGTTATTACTATATCTAAAATAGATATAATGTAATATACTGATTCCCTCCCACAGATCAATGTACATATAATAACAGTATCGATATTACTATATCTACATTAGATATGTAATATACATTTAATATCAATATCATTATTACTATATCTATATTAGATGAAATGTAATATACTGATTTAATCCCACAGACCAATGTACATTTAATAACAATACCATTATTACTATATATACGTCAGATGCAATTTAATATACTGATTTAATCCCACAGATGAATGAACATTTAATAACAATATCGTTATTACTATATCTACATTAGATATAATGTAATATAATGATCCCTTCCCACCGATCAATGTACATATAATGGCAGTATCTTTATTACTATATCTACATTTGATATGTCATATACATTTAATAACAATATCATTATTACTATATCTACATTGGATACAATGTAATGTACTGATACCTTCCCACAGATCAATGTACATATAATAACAGTTTCGTTATTACTATATCTACTATAGATATAATGTAATATACGGATACCTTCCCACAGATCAATATACATATAATAACAGTATCGTTATTACTATATCTACATTAGATATAATGTAATATAATGATCCCTTCCCACCGATCAATGTACATATAATGGCAGTATCGTTATTACTATATCTACATATGATATGTAATATACATTTAATAACAATATCATTATTGATATATCTACATCAGATGTAATGTAGTATACTGATTGATTCCCACACACCAATGTACATTTAATAACAATATCATTATTACTATATCTTCATTAGATATAATGTATTATACTGATCACTTCCCACAGATCAATGCAAGATTGTAACAATATCGTCATTACTATATCTACATTAGATACGTAATAAACACTTAATAACCGTATCGTTATTACTATATCTACATTAGATCTACTGCAATATACTGATTCCTTCCCACAGATCAATGTAATTTTGGTAACAATATCACTATTACGATATGTACATTCAATATAATGTAATATACTGATCCCTTCCCACAGATCAATGTAATTTTGATAACAATATCATTATTACTATATCTACATTAGAGATAATGTAATACACATTTATTAACAATACCATTATTACTATATCTACATCAGATGTAATTTAATATACTGATTTAATCCCACAGATCAATGTACATATAATAACAGTTTCGTTGTTACTATATCTACAATAGATATAATGTAATATACTGATACCTTCCCATAGATCAATATACATATAATAGCAGTATCGTTATTACTATATCTACATGAGATATAATGTAATATACTGATACCTCCCCACAGATCAATGTACATATAATAACAGTATCGTTATTACTATATCTACATTAGATATAATGTAATATACTGATACCTTCCCACAGATCAATGTACATATAATAACAGTATCGCAATTACTATATCTACATTAGATATGTAATATACATTTAATAAAAATATCATTATTACTATATCTACATTACATATAATGTAATATAATGACCCCTTCCCACCGATGAATGTACATATAATGGCAGTATCGTTATTACTATATCTGAATTAGATCTCCTGCAATATACTGATCACTTCCCACAGATCAATGTAATTTTGGTAACAACATCATTATTACTATATCTACATTAGATATAATGTAATATACTGATCCCTACCCACAGATCCATGTACATATAATAACAGTTTCGTTATTACTATATCTACAAGGGATATAATGTAATACACTGATACCTTCCCACAGATCAATGTACATATAATAACAGTAACGTTACTACTATATCTGCATTTGATATGTAATATACATTTAATAACAATATCATTATTAATATATCTACATCAGATGGAATTTAATATACTGATTTAATCCCACAGACCAATGTACATTTAATAACAATACCATTATTACTATATCTACATTAGATATAATGTAATATACTGATCCCTACCCACAGATCAATGTACATATAATAACAGTTTGGTTATTGGCTATATCTACAGTAGATATAATGTAATATACTGATACCTCCCCACAGATCAATGTACATACAATAACAGTATCGTTATTACTATATCTACATTAGATATGTAATATACATTTAATAACAATATCATTATTACTATATCTACATTAGATATGTAATATACATTTAATAACAATATCATTATTACTATATCTACATCAGATGAAATGTAATATACTGATTTAATCCCATAGACCAATGTACATTTAATTACAATATCATTATTTCTATATCTACATTGGATACAATGTAATATACTGATACCTTCCCACAGATCAATGTACAAATAATAACAGTATCGTTATTACTATATCTACATTAGATATGTAATATACATTTAATAACAATATCATTATTACTATATCTACATCAGATGAAATGTAATATACTGATTTAATCCCACAGACCAATGTACATTAAATAAAAATATCATTATTACTGTATTTACATTAGATATAATGTAATATAATGATCCCTTGTGACGGCGAGAAGGAAGGTATTTTAAAATAAAACCACACCCGACGGAGTCTGTATGATAACTCCTTTATTTCTCACTGCGTCTTCCTGTCGCACGGTTAGATGATCTCTTTATGCCTACGAGGCATTCGCGGAACGGATGTAAGGAGACACAGGATGGGTATCGTGCTGATTAAGGGAGGGGGCCCCCCCTCACACTCTCCCATTGTTAGATTCAACCTAGTCCCTTAGGTTGTTTGTCCGAAAATGTAATCTCCTTCGTTCAGGTAGTTTGATTTCAGTAACGACTGGTAAGTCGCGAGAGAATGGTATTGGTAACATTTCATACTGCGCAGTAGAACCTGGTGGTTCAATTTTAGTGGTATTCGTGGTATCATTTTGATTGGAACAGAATATTTGAAGACACAGATTGGGACATCTCGGAAAAAGTTTACAGAATCCGCATTTATATAAAATGTATGTAAGGAGAAGAGTTCCCAGTCCTACTCCGACATAACTCATTATATTCCAAGCATTTTCCATTAGACTAGTTATTCTGCGTGAGCTTTTGATCTGGTATAATTTTGTATCAAAATCATCCAATGTTTGGTATGAAGTTTTTATGAAATCGTTTTCAATTTTGATTGGTAGGTGTGGGAGCTCCTTAGACAAAATTTTGCTATCTTCCATCGTAAGATTTAACTCTATGTATTTTATTCGCGTTTCGTACGTATATTCTCGGTCAACCTTTCCAATTTTAATCATACTTCTTGTACTGGTTAATATACAGGATTCGTCAGATTCTACAATATGTGCCTTTCTAATAGTAATGGTCGAATGTTCTTTACAAAGTGTTTGGATCTCAACTCCGCCTCTGGGAATCACAATGAATTTGCCGCTTTCTAATTCAATATAGGTTAATTCTTCACTCATATAATACGTGCCTATTGGGCAAATTTTTAAAATATCTGGTGCCAACTGCAATATTTCTGATTCGCAGTCTTTACTGGAGCTTATCGGGTGACTAGCCGATTTTTGCTTACAAATTCGTAGTTTGTTATATCGTTTACATTTTTCAATTTCCCTTTGGGAGCTGAGAATTATTTGCGAGTTAGTTTCAAGAGCTGTGTCGTGAGGTATGACAGGTATTGTGTATATAATATTATCGCGAGTTGTTGGGATAGGATATAATCGTTTAATTTCCCATTCTTGCTCATCAATCAAAGGAATTTCGAAAACGTATGCTATTTTATGGTTTACTATTGAGATAGTGAAACTACTAATACTGATAAGAATTTGATAATTCTCTTCTTTCAAATCTATTGGATACCTTTTGAATTCTGAATGTTGTAGCGCCTCTAATCCTTGCACAAATTCCTTTGGTTTTACAATAGATGGATTAACTATTCCGGATCGTCCCAATGTCATTGCGTCCATGAAATTTCTGACGTCATTTTCGATTTCAGTGATTAATACGGATATAGCTATCAATTGCGAGTTCATATAGATATTACGTGAATTATTGTTGATTTTGTCAATTGCACTGTGGTATAACACAAAATTTTCTCGGTGTAAATTAAACATGGTATCG
The DNA here is from genome assembly GCF_907164935.1 of Osmia bicornis bicornis. Lineage (NCBI taxonomy): Eukaryota > Metazoa > Arthropoda > Insecta > Hymenoptera > Megachilidae > Osmia > Osmia bicornis. The sequence goes on from NW_025791294.1 coordinate 23,490, forward strand.
GAATTAGCTTCTTTCAATAAAGTTTTAATTATATGCGTTTGATTTAAAATCGCGTTTGACATCACATTTTGTTGTTCGAACAACTTATCCATATTTTGATTAATGAGCTTCAAATCGTCTTCATCTAACGTGCCGAATAAATCTTTAGATACCGAACCGACAAAATTTAATAATCCACGCTTGTTTCTAATACCTAGGAATATCTTAAGCCTAATATTTTCTTCTTTTACCTTTGATAACTTATGTTCTAACATTAATATTTCCTTAGCTTCTAAACATACATCACTACAAGCTTTTTTAGTAACCTTTAACATGTATTCTACTTCGGATATTCGTAACGTGGGTTCGTTACAATCTGCCATGACGATAAGTTTCCAATGAGTGTGAAACAAGTGCGCTTTACCTTGTTTTTCAATGAAAACCGATGCATCATTTAGCGGGGTGAATTTGATTTCGCCCGTGGTTATGCCAATCCCAGAGATAAGTAATAACAGAATCATCCTGAAATGTAGCATGGTTTTAGTCGATTACCATGAACTCTTTTACTTTTATCATTTTGTAATTGAATTTCGTACGTGGGAGGGGAACAACTAAGGATAGGATACGGCCCAGTCCATTCGGGATCAAGTTTGTTACGTTTAGTCTCATTGTGCAAGTATACCTTGTCTCCAGTTTTGAATATACTCTGAATCTTTATTATATTTTTATTTTGGTAATCCATATATTTCTGTCTTGCTTTTTCTAAATTAATCTTCGCTCTAACCGTATAGTAATTATATCTGTCTTTCCACAACTTAATCAGATCATCACGTTTTAATGCTGGGGTATTCGCTATTATTGATGGTAGGTTAGCCTTATGTCCAAATGTTAATTCAAAAGGCGTATATCCGGTTGCTTCATGTACCGCTGAGTTATATGCCATACAAATAATGTTAAGATTTTCATCCCACTCATTTCGTTTGTCACGTATCGAAGTTCGTATAAGGTCCCGTACCGTAGCATGTGTTCGCTCTAAGCTTCCGTTAGTTTGCGGGTGAAACGCAGTTGTCCGAATGTGTTTAATTTTGAATGTGTCCTCGAAATTTCTCATTAGTTCACATATAAAATTCGCGCCTTGGTCTGTTAGAATATGTTTTGGGGAACCGAATATATAAATGTAAAAGTTTTTCGATAATTGTTTCCGCGTTACTTCGTTCCAATGGTATTAAAATCAAATATTTGCTAAAGGTATCTAAGACTGAGAGAATATATTGGTTGCTGCATTTAGTTATCGGTAGTGGTCCGAAAATATCCATAGCTATTCGTTCATTTGTTTCAGTTGGTATGTCGTGAGCTACTGCTAATTCTTTGCCACGTATTCTATTTAATTTTTCTGTTTGACATGTCTCACATTTTTTTATTTTATCCATAACGTCCTGTTCCAATCCCTTCCAATTGGTTTTTTCCTTGATACGTTTTATCATCTTGTTTCTGCCTAAATGTCCCGAGAAGTCTGAGTTGTGCGCTTCATGTAGGATTTGTTCTTTTTGTTTCTCAGTTGGCTCGATAGTCGTGGGGTTCGCGGTAAAAAATATTTCTAGGCTGTGTTGAGTAGTCAAGAATTGTAATATGCTAATTAACGTCTGTTGTTCGATCGGTGTAAACGGTTCGATAAGTCGAATTTTTAGGGGTTTTTGATTTTGAACATGGATATTAACAATATTATTAAGGTGGTCTAACCATTCTACTTTGTCTAGGATTCCTAACTCGGTCCGTGTCAAATTATACCAGTCTCTATTGTCTGCATATGGTTTTTCAACAAGTCTATGTTCTTTAGTATTTTTGTTCAAATAGTTCGAATAACCACTAATCAGTCTATCTTTCGCTGATTCTTTAATTTCGTCTGAGGGGTCATTATCACTGTCACAGCTTACGGTCTCAGTGTCAGTGGTGTTAAATAATCGACTTAGTCCGTCAGCTGCGCTGTTATCTGAACCCTTCTTGTATTCAACTTCGTAGTCGTATTCTTCAAGTCTTAGACGCCATCGTAATAATCGAGATGAAGGATCTTTCACACTGAGTAACCATTTTAATGCCTTGTGGTCTGTCTGTATAATAAACCGTCGACTTGACAGATACTGTCGAAGCCTTTTCGTAGCCCAAACTATAGCCAACAATTCCTTTTCCGTAGTCGTATAATTTCTCTCTGCCGAATTTAGCGTACGTGAAATATAATAACATGGGTTTCCTTCTTGCGAAAGTACAGCACCAAGACCTTCGTTGGATGCGTCAGTTGTTAGTACAAAATTTTTGTTAAAGTCAGGGTATTTCAATACGGGGTGTGTGATTAATTTATGTTTCAAATGTTCGAATGCACTTTGGCACGCGGGTGTCCAATTGAATTCGCTTTCTTTCTTTAAAAGGTCCGTGAGTGGTTAACTAATTTTGGCAAAATTATCTATAAATTTACGATAATATCCGGCGATACCTAAAAACGATCGAACGTCTTTTACCTTGCTCGGGGTACGAAAATTTTTAACCTTTTCTACGCGATCGTAATTTGGTTTTATTCCATCCGAAGTAACGATATGTCCTAAATATTCGAGTTCCGGTCGCAAAAACTCGCACTTGTCCGGCTGTAGTTTCAAATTTGTCTCGCGGAGTCTTTGGAGTACGGCAGCCAGATTTTTATTATGTTCCTCGATAGTCCGTCCGAAAATTATTATATCATCCAAATATATAAAGCAAATTTTACCGTTTAACCCTAACATAGCTCTGTCCATCATGCGCTGGAACGTGGCTGGCGCGTTTTTTAGACTAAATGGCATTCGGTTGTATTGGAAATGTCCATCTGGTGTCGAAAATGCAGTATATTGTTTAGAATCAGGGTGCATAACAATTTGATGAAATCCGGAACTAAGGTCAAGGGCAGTAAAAAATTTAGCTTGTCCAAGATGATCAAGGATATCTTCGATTGAAGGGATCGGATACGCGTCCTGGTCGGTTAATTCATTCAATTTTCGAAAGTCTATCACAACTCGCCACTTTCGCTTGCCTGATGCATCAGCTTTCTTAGGTACCACCCAAAGAGGTGAATTGTATGGACTATCTGATTCTTCGATAATATTTTTATCTAACATTTCCTTCATTTGATTATGAATTTCTTGTTTGTGACATTCCGGGGGTTTATACGATTTCGTATTGATAATTCTCTTTTCTTTTAGTATGATCGAATGTTGTGTTAAATCTGTCGAAGGTATCGGTTCGTTTTCCAAAGCAAATACGTCTGAATAACTAAAAATTATTTTTTCAATAGATTCGCGGAGTGCCGGTTCGATACCTTGTAGTCTGATCTTTTCACGAAGTTTTAGAAATCTATCGGAAATATCTGTGTCAACGTCCGTTACTTCAATGTTGTTCAATCGTATCGTCTCGTTTTCGGTATTAATAAAATTTATTTTACGTTCGTTATCATAAAATATACTTTTAGGCGGTATTTCAATTTCGTCAAAGAGTGGCAATCTATATTCGTTTAAACAAAGGGAGCGATTATCAATTGTAAAATCGTATTTCTCGAGATATGGCAATCCTAAAATTCCATCTTCCTTTAATGGGAAACTTTCTGGTGTTATATAAAATTCGTGATATTTGCCTAATGAGTAAAGCGTTACCTTTTGTTTTGAAGTATGTTTGTCGTTGCCCATGTAAAAAGATTTGTCCGTATCAACCCGTTTCGTCTTATCGCAAATAAAATTTTCCTTCACCAGATTTATTCCTGCGCCCGTGTCCAGGAGTAGCTGTCCGCGTTCGCGCATTCCTCCAAGTTGTCCTCGTATGTGTCGGAGTCGTCCTGACACTGTGGAAATTCTTGTTCGCTCGTTTTCTTCGCTTCCTGATTCGATACTTCTATTGCATTCGTTCGAGGTGGTAATTTTCCTTGACTGGTTGAGTAAAAATTTCGTTTCATGAAACATTTGTCAGTCGTATGACCCAGTTTCTGACAATTGTCACATTTTGGCAACGATTTTGAAATTTGTGGATTTTGATTTTGTCGCGTAATACTCTGTCTTGGTGGTGCATTGTTCGTGGCAGTTGGATGTTGTCTGTTTTCAGTGATGTACGGCTTTGATCGTGATCGGTCGAAACTGGTTTCTTTTAACCAAACTTCCGTTTCCATGGCGAGTGTTTGCGCTTCCATAAACGTCTTCGGATCTCGTGAAAATACCATTTTGCCAATTTCACCTCTCAAATGTTGCACATATAATGGAACGACCATTTCCTCCTCAATTTTAAGTGCGACCTTTCGCTGTGTCGGATTAGTGTGAGTGTTTTGAATAGCGTAATATAATTCGTTCATTTGTGCGCGGAATCGTGTGTTATAGGATTGAACGGATTCGGTAATACCTTGACGCATACTTTGAAGTTTTTGTCTGCAACTAGATATTGTGACTGGTGGAGCAACATGGGTACGAAGAGCACTGAATAACTCGTCGTACGTGTTAATAGCTAGATGTCTGATGTTTCTTTCTGCTTGGTCTTCAATTTTGGTAGATAGTATCAAATCTAACAGGATTTCTTGATCATTGCACTTACTTCGTATTTTTTTCACTGTCTTAATGAAGTCTTCCACCCCAATGTCATCTCTTCCTCTCAATGGTTTTAAAATTTTAATCAAATCCTTAGGTGCATAAAGCGGCGCACTATGCTCTTGGGCGGAGCGGTGCTCGAGTTCCGTCGGCAAACGTCGAGGTTCTTGTGATTCTCGTCGCGAGACAGATGGTCGAGACGGCGCGGCAGCTGATGACTCGCATGTCACTTGAATTTCATCGTCCGACGGAACCCCGGTCGTATCATCATCGGTTATCATTTTTCCTACTATTTGAGATAAATTATGGATTTCCTCTTTCCGTTTTATTGTACTTTTTTCCAGCGCTGACAGTCTTTCCGTCAGGGTTTGAAAATTTTTGTCAGACATTTCAGTGGATTTTGTTTGTGCTATTGTCACTTGGTCGATTTTACGAGCAAGCGTCTCGATTTGTTGCATTATTATATCAAAATTTTCGGCCATCTCGTCGTCAGGTGAGAATGGGATGATGGGTGTAGGTTCACGATATTATAAAAATAAAAATGATTGCCCACCTCACTGTTTCAGGAAAGCCCGCTTTGAGGTATTTTCCTGGGTTTCCAATTAGATAACCCTTTTCCACAGTGGTGGCGTTAATAAACTCTTCTCTTCGTTGAATTCTGGCTTTAAAATCGGCTCCTGCTTTGAAGATCCACTCCGATTTCTCACAGTCCTTAGATTCGTTATCCTGGCAGGATCGCCAAATGTTACGGCGAGAAGGAAGGTATTTTAAAATAAAACCACACCCGACGGAGTCTGTATGATAACTCCTTTATTTCTCACTGCGTCTTCCTGTCGCACGGTTAGATGATCTCTTTATGCCTACGAGGCATTCGCGGAACGGATGTAAGGAGACACAGGATGGGTATCGTGCTGATTAAGGGAGGGGGCCCCCCCCTCACACCCTTCCCACCGATCAATGTACATATAATGGCAGTATCGTTATTACTATATCTCCATTTGATATGTAATATACATTTAATAACAATATCATTATTAATATATCTACATCAGATGTAATGTAATATACTGATTTACTCCCACAGACCAATGTACATTCAATAACAGTATCGTTACTACTATATCTACATTAGATATAATGTAATATAATGATCCCCTCCCACCGATCAATGTACATATAATGGCAGTATCGTTATTACTATATCTACATATGATATGTAATATACATTTAGTAACAATATCATTATTAATATATCTACATCAGATGTAATGTAGTATACTGATTGATTCCCACACACCAATGTACATTTAATAACAATATCATTATTACTATATCTTCATTAGATATAATGTATTATACTGATCACTTCCCACAGATCAATGCAAGACTGTAACAATATCGTCATTACTATATCTACATTAGATACGTAATAAACACTTAATAACCGTATCGTTATTACTATATCTACATTAGATCTACTGCAATATACTGATTCCTTCCCACAGATCAATGTAATTTTGGTAACAATATCACAATTACTATATCTACATTGAATATAATGTAATATACTGATCCCTTCCCACAGACCAATGTAATTTGGGTAACAATATCATTATTACTATATCTACATTAAAGATAATGTAATACACATTTATTAACAATACCATTATTACTATATCTACATCAGATGAAATTTAATA
>NW_025791295.1:0-36219 GCF_907164935.1 Osmia bicornis bicornis
ATTGTAGATATAGTAACTACGAAACTGTTATTATATGTACTTTGATCTGTGGGAAGGTATCAGTATATTACATTGTATCCAATGTGGATATAGTAATTATGATATTGTTATTAAATGTACATTGGTCTGTGGGAAGGTATCAGTATATTACATTATATCGAATGTAGATATAGTAATAATGATACTGTTATTATATGTATATTGATCTGTGGGAAGATATCAGTATATTACATTATATCAATTGTAGATATAGTAACAACGAAACTGTTATTATATGTACATTGATCTGTGGGACGGTATCAGTATATTACATTGTATCCAATGTAGATATAGTAATAATGATATTGTTATTAAATGTACATTGGTCTGTGGAAAGGTATAAGTATATTACATTATATCTAATGTAGATATAGTAATAACGATACTGCCATTATATGAACATTGATCGGTGGGAAGGGATAATTATATTACATTATATCTAACGTAGATATAGTAATAATGATATTGTTATTAAATGTACATTGGTCTGTGGGATTAAATCAGTATATTACATTTCATCTGATGTAGATATAGTAATAATGATATTGTTATTAGATGTATATTACATATCTAATGTAGATATAGTAATAACGATACTGTTATTGTATGTATATTGATCTGTGGGAAAGTATCAGTATATTACATTATATCTATTGTAGATATAGTAATAACGACACTGATATTATATGTACATTGATCTGTGGGTAGGGATCAGTATATATCATTATATCTAATGTAGATATAGTAATAATGATATTGTTACCAAAATTACATTAATCTGTGGGAAGGCATCAGTATATTACATTATATCCAATGTCGATATAGTATAAATGATACTGTTATTCAATGTACATTGATCTGTGGGAAGTGATCAGTATATTGCAGGAGATCTAATTCAGATATAGTAATAACGATTCTGCCATTACATGTACATTCATCGGTGGGAAGGGATCATTATATTACATTATATCTAATGTAGATATAGTAATAATGATATTGTTATTAAATGTATATTACATATCTAATGTAGATATAGTAATTACGATACTGTTATTATATGTACATTGATCTGTGGGAAGGTATCAGTATATTACATTATACCTAATGTAGATATAGTAATAACGATACTGTTATTATATGTACATTGATCTGTGGGAAGGTATCAGTATATTACATTATATCTAATGTAGATATAGTAATAACGATACTGTTATTATATGTATATTGATCTGTGGGAAGGTATCAGTATATTACATTATATCTATTTTAGATATAGTAATGTCACGTCCTGTGACGGATTCTTTAAAATTTCTATTTTGCCACCCAAACTCTTTAAACTTATATTTTACTATACAGATTCTTTAAACTTACATTTCGCGATACAAATTCTTTGAACTTCTATTACACCATCCAAATTCATCGCTCCGCAAAAATTCTGAGTGAGCAACTCAGCCGGGTCGTCGTACGGCGAGAACGCTGACGATCCGGACGAGGTGGTTCACCCGAATTTCCAAATCAAAAGTTGACCTCATTAATCAATATATAATAACGAGACCAAACCGCCCGCGTACAGACCAACTATAGTACAGAACTCGTATCAGATCAAATTTAGTGCAGACTCAAATGTCATCGCTACCCGATCACTTCCGTGAAACTCGTTCAGAATCGGCCAGTCCGTTAACGCGAATCCGGATTTAATTCTAACACGCGTACAAAATCCGCAAAATACGACTCTGCTACGGGACCCAGAGACCCGACAGAGCAACTCGTCATTTGTAAAGCACGCGCAAGTTAAGAACTGTACGCAAGACCAATAAACATTTGTTGTGCTCGGAAGTGTGTGAACTTCAATTAAACGTCTACCCTACTGTCTACATCCACCAGGACGACTTATTTCTACAGGTATCCTCGCCCAGCGAAAGGTAAGTAAGAACCTCTACCTAACTAACAACGTAGATTAAATCATACAAAAGTACGCGGAGAACTCAGTGAGAGGGAGAACTTCGCGACATTACAGTACATTAGATATAATGTAATATAATGATCCCTTCCCACCGATCAATGTACATATAATGGCAGTATCGTTATTACTATATCTGCATTAGATCTCCTGCAATATACTAATTCCTTCCCGAGGATCAATGTACATTGAATAACAGCATCATTTATACTATATCCACATTGGATATAATGTAATATACTGATTCCTTCCCACAGATCAATGTACTTTTGGTAACAATATCATTATTACTATATCTACATTAGATATAATGTAATATACTGATCCCTGCCCACAGATCAATGTACATATAATAACAGTTTCGTTATTACTATATCAACATTAGATATAATGTAATATACTGATCCCTTCTCACAGATCAATGTACATATAATAACAGTTTCGTTATTACTATATCTACATTAGATATGTAATATACATTTAATAACAATATCGTTATTATTATATGTACATTAGATATAATGTAATATAATGATTTAATCCCACAGATCAATGTACATTTAATAACAATACCATTATTACTATATCTGCATCCGATGTAATTTAATACACTGATTTAATCCCACAGACCAATGTACATTTAATAACAATATCATTATTACTATATCTACATCAGATGAAATTTAATATACTGATTTAATCCCACAGATCAATGTACATTTAATAACAATACCATTATTACTATATCTGCATCAGATGTAATTTAATACACTGATTTAATCCCACAGACCAATGTACATTTAATAACAATATCATTATTACTATATCTACATCAGATGAAATTTAATATACTGATTTAATCCCACAGACCAATGTACATTCAATAACAATATCATTATTACTATATCTACATCAGATGTAATGTAATATACTGGTTTATTCCCACAGATCAATGTACATACAATAACAGTTTCGTTATTACTATATCTACATTAGATATGTAATATACATTTAATAACAATATCATTATTACTATATCTACATCAAATGTAATTTAATATGCTGATTTAATCCCACAGATCAATGTACATATAATAACAGTTTCGTTATTACTATACCTACATTAGAAATAATGTAATATACTGATACCTTCCCACAGATCGATGTACTTATAATAACAGTATCGTTATTACTATATCTACATTAGATATGTAATATTCATTTCATAACAATATCATTGTTACTATATGTACATCAGATGAAATTTAATACACGGATATAATCCCACAGACCAATGTACATTTAATAACAATACCATTATTACTATATCGACATCAGATGTAATTCAATATACTGATTTAATCCCACAGATCAATTTACATATAATCACAGTTTCGTTATTACTATATCTACATTAGATATGTAATATACATTTAATAACAATATCATTATTACTATATCTACACCAGATGTAATGTAATATACTGATTTAATCCCATAGACGAATGTACATTTAATAACAATATCATTATTACTATATCCTCATTAGTTATAATGTAATATACTGACCACTTCCCACAGATCAATGCACAGATTGTAACATTATCGTCATTACTATATCTACATTGGATATGTAATAAACACTTAATAACGGTATCGTTATTACTGTATCTACATTAGATCTACTGCAATATACTGATTCCTTCCTACAGATCAATGTATATTGAATAACAGTATCACATACACTATATCTACATTAGATATGGTGTAATATACTGATGCCTTCCCACAGATCAATGTAATTTTGGTAACAATATCATTATTACTATATCAACATTAGATATTATGTAATATACTGATCCCTTCTCACAGATTAATGTACATATAATAACAGTTTCGTTATTACTATATCAACATTAGATATAATGTAATATACTGATCCCTTCTCACAGATCAATGTACATATAATAACAGTTTCGTTATTACTATATCTACATTAGATATGTAATATACATTTAATAACAATATCGTTATTATTATATGTACATTAGATATAATGTAATATAATGATTTAATCCCACAGATCAATGTACATTTAATAACAATACCATTATTACTATATCTGCATCAGATGTAATTTAATACACTGATTTAATCCCACAAATCAATGTACATTTAATAACAATATCATTATTACTATATCTACATCAGATGAAATTTAATATACTGATTTAATCCCACAGACCAATGTACATTCAATAACAATATCATTATTACTATATCTACATCAGATGTAATGTAATATACTGGTTTATTCCCACAGATCAATGTACATACAATAACAGTTTCGTTATTACTATATCTACATTAGATATGTAATATACATTTAATAACAATATCATTATTACTATTTTTACATCAGATGAAATTTAATATACGGATTTAATCCCACAGATCAATGTATATTTAATAACAATACCATTATTACTATATCTACATCAGATGCAATTTAGTATACTGATTTAATCCCACAGATCAATTTACATATAATAACAGTTTCGTTATTACTATATCTACATTAGATATATAATATACATTTAATAACAATATCATTATTACTATATCTACATCAAATGTAATTTAATATGCTGATTTAATCCCACAGATCAATGTACATTTAATAACAGTTTCGTTATTACTATACCTACATTAGATATAATGTATTATACTGATCACTTCCCACAGATCAATGCAAGATTGTAACAATATCGTCATTACTATATCTACATTAGATACGTAATAAACACTTAATAACCGTATCGTTATTACTATATCTACATTAGATCTACTGCAATATACTGATTCCTTCCCACAGATCAATGTAATTTTGGTAACAATATCACAATTACTATATCTACATTGAATATAATGTAATATACTGATCCCTTCCCACAGATCAATGTAATTTTGGTAACAATATCATTATTACTATATCTACATTAGAGATAATGTAATATACTGATCCCTACCCACAGATCAATGTACATATAATAACAGTTTCGTTATTACTATATCTACAATAGATATAATGTAATATACTGATACCTTCCCACAGGTCAATATACATATAATAACAGTATCGTTATTACTATATCTACATTAGATATAATGTAATATACTGATCACTTCCCACAGATCAATGTAATTTTGGTAACAACATCATTATTACTATATCTACATTAGATATAATGTAATATACTGATCCCTACCCACAGATCCATGTACATATAATAACAGTTTCGTTATTACTATATCTACAATAGATATAATGTAATACACTGATACCTTCCCACAGATCAATGTACATATAATAACAGTAACGTTACTACTATATCTGCATTTGATATGTAATATACATTTAATAACAATATCATTATTAATATATCTACATCAGATGGAATTTAATATACTGATTTAATCCCACAGACCAATGTACATTTAATAACAATACCATTATTACTATATCTACATTAGATATAATGTAATATACTGATCCCTACCCACAAATCAATGTACATTTAATAACAGTTTGGTTATTGGCTATATCTACAATAGATATAATGTAATATACTGATACCTCCCCACAGATCAATGTACATACAATAACAGTATCGTTATTACTATATCTACATTAGATATGTAATATACATTTAATAACAATATCATTATTACTATATCTACATTGGATACAATGTAATATACTGATACCTTCCCACAGATCAATGTACATATAATTACAGTTTCGTAGTTACTATATCTACAATAGATATAATGTAATATACTGACACCTTCCCACAGATCAATGTGCATACAGTAACAGTATCGTTATCATTATATCTACATTAGATATAATGATATATACTGATCCCTACCCACAGATCAATGTACATATAATAATGATCCCTTGCCGTCGATCAATGTACATATAATGGCAGTATCGTTATTACTATATCTACATTAGATATGTAATATACATTTAATAACAATATCACTATTACTATATCTACATTGGATACAATGTAATATACTGATACCTTCCCACAGATCAATGTACATATAATAACAGTTTCGTAGTTACTATATCTACATTAGATATAATGTAATATACTGATCCCTACCCACAGATCAATGTACATATAATAACAGTTTCGTTATTACTATATCTACAATAGATATAATGTAATATACTGATACCTTCCCACAGATCAATGTACATACCATAACAGTATCGTTATTACTATGTCTACATTAGATATGTAATATACATCTAATAAAAATATCATTATTACTATATCTACATCAGATGAAATGTAATATACGGATTTAATCCCACAGACCAATGTGCATTTAATAACAATATCATTATTACTATATCTGCATTAGATATAATGTAATATAATGATCCCTTCCCACCGATCAATGTACATATAATGGTAGTATCGTTATTACTATATCTCCATTTGATATGTAATATACATTTAATAACAATATCATTATTACTATATCTGAATTAGATATAATGTAATATAATGACCCCTCCCACCGATGAGTGTACATATAATGGCAGTATCGTTACTACTATATCTCCATTTGATATGTAATATACATTTAATAACAATATCATTATTAATATATCTACATCAGATGTAATGTAATATACTGATTTAATCCCACAGACCAATGTACATTTAATAACAATACCATTATTACTATATCTACATTAGATATAATGTAATATACTGAACCCTACCCACAGATCAATGTACATATAATAACAGTTTGGTTATTACTATATCTACAATAGATATAATGTAATATACTGATACCTTCCCACAGATCAATGTGCATACAATAACAGTATCGTTATTACTATATCTCCGTTTGATATGTAATATACATTTAATAACAATATCATTATTAATATATCTACATCAGATGTAATGTAATATACTGATTTATTCCCACAGACCAATGTACATTTAATAACTATATCATTATTACTATATCTACATTGGATACAATGTAATATACTGATACCTTCCCACAGATCAATGTACATATAGTAACAGTATCGTTATAACTATATCTACATTAGATATAATGATATATACTGATACCTACCCACAGATCAATGTACATATAATAACAGTTTGGTTATTAGTATATCTACAATAGATATAATGTAATATACTGATTCCTTCCCACAGATCAATGTACATACAATAACAGTATCGTTGTTACTATATCTACATTAGATATGTAATATACATCTAATAACAATATCATAATTACTATATCTACATCAGATGAAATGTAATATACGGATTTAATCCCACAGACCAATGTGCATTTAATAACAATATCATTATTACTATACCCGCATTAGATATAATGTAATATGATGATCCCTTCCCACCGATCAATGTACATATAATAGCAGTTTCGTTATTACTATATCTACAATAGATATAATGTAATATACTGATACCTTCCCACAGATCAATATACATTTAATAACAATACCATTATTACTATATCTACGTTACATATAATGTAATATAATGATCCCTTCCCACCGATGAATGTACATATAATGGCAGTATCGTTATTACAATATCTGAATTAGATCTCCTGCAATATACTAATCACTTCCCACAGATCAATGTAATTTTGGTAACAACATCATTATTACTATATCTACATTAGATATAATGTAATATACTGATCCCTACCCAAAGATCCATGTACATATAATAACAGTTTCGTTATTACTATACCTACAATAGATATAATGTAATACACTGATACCTTCCCACAGATCAATGTACATATAATAACAGTAACGTTACTACTATATCTGCATTTGATATGTAATATACATTTAATAACAATATCATTATTAATATATCTACATCAGATGGAATTTAATATACTGATGTAATCCCACAGACCAATGTACATTTAATTACAATATCATTATTACTATATCTACATTGGATACAATGTAATATACTGATACCTTCCCACAGATCAATGTACAAATAATAACAGTATCGTTATTACTATATCTACATTAGATATAATGTAATATACTGATACCTACCCACAGATCAATGTACATATAATAACAGTATCGTTATTACTATATCTACATTAGATATAATGTAATATACTGATATCTTCCCACAGATCAATATACATATAATAACAGTATCGTTATTACTATATCTACATTAGATATAATGTAATATACTGATACCTTCCCACAGATCAATGTACATATAATAACAGTATCGCAATTACTATATTTACATTAGATATGTAATATACATTTAATAACAATATCATTATTAGTATATCTACATTGGATACAATGTAATATACTGATCACTACCCACAGATCCATGTACACATAATAACAGTTTCGTTATTACTATATCTACAATAGATATAATGTAATACACTGATACCTTCCCACAGATCAATGTACATATAATAACAGTATCGTTACTACTATATCTGCATTTGATATGTAATGTTACGAGCCGGAGGGGGCGGCTGCGTAGCCGGGGCTTAATTTAGGTATATGGTAATTGTTAATGGCTTGACCAGTGTTGTTATTAACACTGGGAGCCTAAGGAAGTAGACGTGGAGACGAACCTACGTATGGCTAACGTAGGGAGCTCCAGGAGGTTGGCTATGGTGGACGAACCTACGTATGGCTAACGTAGGGAGCCACAGGAAAGGTGTAAAGTGGAGGACGAACCTACGTATGGCTAACGTAGGGAGCCTCAGGAGAGTGATATGCGGACGAACCTACGTATGGCTAACGTAGGGAGCCGCAGGAAGCGTTAGTATTAGGTCTCGTAACTTGATTGATGTACCTCGAGCGGTAAAGGTACACCTTAGTGGGTTTCTGGACAGTAAATATAATTGTACAATAGTATGTAAGTTAAACTAGTATGAGTTTATTCTCTATTCCGGACCTTACAATTGTTGTGTGTAATTGTCGCGGTATTCAATGAATTGAACTCTAGGTTGCACGTTTGATATGAGTTGAATAAATAAAGTTTAGTTTCGATTCCGCGAAGCAAGAATCTAATCCTTCTCGGTTTTCACGAACACGAGCAAACGGGGGCGGATTACAACGATTATAATAATGCTTAACAGCCGACAACGTACTGTATAGTTACTGTGAGTGCTTGAAAGGGACTTGAATACCCGATCTCGCAGAGTTTCCTCGTTGCAGAGATTATCCGAAAAGAACGTACTGACGTGTATCGAACTGATTCTAGACTTCAACTAGACCCGAGGTGCCCTTGTCGCCACCCTTTTTATACTCAAAAACTAGAGTAAAAAGGGTGGTGGGGACTGACTCTACGTGACCCGTAGGACCGCGCCCTTGCTTTGCGTTGGTCTCGAATTTTCTAGAAGACGGTTGGTGTCGGGTGCACACATCCGATTCCATATAAGGAAATTTCTTGAGAAGGGTTTGTAACACCATATAAGGAAATTTCCAAGACGGATACGTAACATCTCCCCTCTAAGATGAAACATCGTTTGTTACGATGCTTTCACCATTCGGAGTCGGATGAGTACACCAAAATTGCCAAATGATTCTATTACTTTTGAACTGAACTATTGCGTTGTGTGGTGTGCGTGTATGTAATTGTGTATATGTGGGGACTTAGCTTAGGGAGTTTTGATTGATGGCCACCGTTGCTGGTTGATCGGTTGGATGCTGGTCCTTGGAGTGGCTGGTCCCATGTTGGTGGAGGGGTGCCTGGGCGCAGTTTCCTGCGTTTCCTCAGGCTATCACCCGGCGTCCAGGTTGTGATGTTGTCATCGGTGATCTGGGCCAGGAGCAACCCATTCTCCCAGATGTAGGACACCGCAAGTTGTCGGTTCTCCTTTCCTCGTTGCGATGCCATTGAGGTTCCCTGGTCGATTGCCTTTGGGTCTCGTGTCTGGCTGGCACGTCCAAGGTTGAACTTGCCGCTGCCTGGCTGGAAAGGTCCCTGTGGCCTTATAATGGACCCGGTGCGGTACTCCTTGAGCCAACTACCCATTTGCCCCGTTTGTATTGCGATCGTCCTTTGGCCTTCACCCTGCTCCGTTTGCTGGTATCTCGATTCCATGCTGGATCTTTACGTTATGGAAGAGTGGAGTTGTCTCCGCTCTTCTTATACCTAGATCCTGTTTATATTATAGTAGTGCACATTCGTGCAATAGGCTTGTTTATGTTTTGGACAACCACTGAAGGAGCTCTCGGTGGCTGCATATTGGTTGTGGTAGCATCTGTATCCTCTAAACTTCTGTTTCTTAGGTAACTATTCTCCATTCCTTCAGGAGCAGGGCTAGGTTGGTATTTGAACTTGAGATATAACAGGACTAAACAAAGTACAGCGATAATGATTAGTAAGATTGCGACACTCCCACCCGCGTAAGTTCCTACGCGTATCTGGTTCCTGGTTTTGTGGTGTTCTGCAAGAGTCCGTGCCTTTTCTTCTAGCTGCATTAGCGAAATGGTCGCCTCGTTTTTTGGCCAATTGTTGGTAGGTTGTGCTTGCGAAATGTTTGAATTGGTTAACTGCTTGATTGCCTCCACGTGGTGATCACCAAAATCCGGCAAAATTCTTGTTATATCTAAAGATATTGTTGGTGCGTAAGTGAATTCTTCTTTCGATTCGATTGTATCCAATGCCCGAATTCTTGTTGAATCCGTTATTGCAGTACAGCCTGGTTTTAATTTCAAGATCCCTGTTCCCTGAATGTATTGTGAACCAGCTGACCGGTCCCTACAGTAGAAATATATCTTTTTCCCTTCCTTCACATAGAACAACCAATCTTGCTTATATAATAGTGGTTGCCAAAGGTCCTTGAAGGTTGGCGTCAGGCGGACGTCGCACATGTTCCAGCTGTCCATGGTTGTCTGGCTCAAGAGCTCCGTCTCACAGGTTGGTTTGTTCCTCAGATAAGCTATTGGAATCGTAGCTTGACAGATGTAGTGTCCGTGGAGGTTGTAGCATTGTCGGATATATTCTTCGTCGGGAGTGACATATGTTATGCCGTTCATGGCTACGGCGAGGTATGGGGTGCTAGGTTTGATAAAAACAGTTAACGTTGTTGTACCCTTTACCTGGGTTATTGGGCTCGAATGTACTTTATACAGGTCGTAAACTGTAGTATCCAGTAGAGGGACGATGAGTTCTAACAGTATTCTTCCTTTGGTATACGTTACATGAAATTTCGCAATTCCGCTGAATTGTTCCGAAAGTATTTCTGTAGGTGTCAGGGGAAATTCATAAGTGGTAGAATCCATTATTTTCCTGGCTGCATCTAGTAGCTGTTGTGGCGACAAAATTGCCGGATGAAGAGTCCCTTGTTTAGCAAAAAGAATAGCATCTATGATGATGATCAGGCTTGAGTGATATTCCTGAATGGCTTTGTCCAGTTGGTCAGTCCACCCTAACAAGAGGTTCCTGATCTCCATTCCTTTGATTTCAGTCTGAGTTTTATGTAATTCTTTCCCCAGAGTGATAACCTCATTCATTATAAAGTGAGCTTCTAACGTTGTGTTTAGGAGTTGTGCGTGGAGGTTGTCGAATTCAGAACGCATGATGTAAGTTTGATTTGCTATTATTTCGGCCATCTGTCCTTGACCGGTGTATAATTTATCCAATTCTTGGTTGTAATAGTGAGCATCGTCTTCTGTGAGGGTCCCAAACAGTACCTTGCTAATTGTTCCAATGAAAGAAAGAGGAGCGCTTCTTCTGATTCTAATCCTGTGGTATTGTTCCTTGGGGATGTCTCCCGTAAAAGCCTTCAAGAGATCGCTGTATCTGTCTGTCTGCGCCAGCTTGTCCCGCAATTGTTGTCCATACAGTTGGCTTGGGCAATTAGTGAAGTTATGATCCTTGCAAATCATTTCAATCTGGTGCAGGTGTTCGTCCAGCATTGGGCGGTGTCGAAGATAGTTTTTGATTTCTATTGAGGTAACCAAACGCCATTGAATATGGTAGATCTTCAGAGGTGGTAATTTTTCAAAGTACAATCCCGTGTTCTGTTCAAATGTCGTTATTCCCACGTCATCTGATGCGTCCAAATTCATCGCCAACCCGATGAACAGCAGTAGCGTGGTAATTCGATCCATGATTGTTATCTGCAAGGATAGAGGTTGTGTTATTCGGAATATGCGATTTTGAGTTTATCTTGATGTTTAGTGATGATTTTATTATTTTCTGCTTTTAAGACGACATTGTTTAAATCGGTTACGTCTATTATTTCATATGGCCCGACATAATGGGGATCTAATTTGCTTCTTGGTTCCTTTAATACGTAAGCTGAGTCTCCAATTTTGAATTGAACTGGTCTTGCGTGTCTATCGTAATATCTTTTGGATCGTTCCTTTGCGGTGTTTAAATTATCTGCTGCTATATTGCGGGTTTCAGTCAGTCTTGTGATTAGATGAGTGAGGTAAGTTCCATAAGTATCCAATTCTTCTCCTTCTGGAAAAGAACTTGGTTGTCGGGCTGGTTTTCCAAAGATCAGCTCGTGCGGGGTGAAATTGGTAGCTTCGTGAACTGACGTGTTGTAGGATAGCGTTGCGAAAGGTAGGTACAGGTCCCAGTCCTCGTATGAATCCATGTAATGTTTTAAGTATTCTATAAGTACGATATGACTTCTCTCCAGAGAACCATTGGTTTGTGGTCTGTAACCTGAAGTAGTAACTTGTTTAATTTTGAAAATTTCTGCCAAGTGCGTCATGACTTTTCCCATAAAGCTTGTTCCTCTATCCGTTAAAATTTCACGAGGTGTTCCGAAAATTGAAATGAAATGTCTCGCGAACGCATCAGCTATGGTTGTAGCTTTGATGTTTGGTAGTGCAACGGCTATGCAATATTTGGTCAAGTTATCCTGCATGGTTAAGATGTGGCGGTTTCCCCCAGAAGTCTCAGGGAGTGGTCCAACAGTGTCTAGAGCGATTTTATCAAACGCTTCCAATGGTGTGTCTGTGATTAGCATCGGTTGTCGAGTTTTCGCTCTTACTAACTTCTGTTCCTGACAGCTTTTGCATTTCCTGATGAACTCTTGAATATCATTTCTCATTCCTGGCCATGAATATTTTGCTCTTATACGTTTGTAGGTTTTTGTTACTCCTTTATGTCCTCCTAATAAACTGCTATGGGCTTCCTCTATTATTTGTTTTCGGATGTTTTCAGATGGTAACCTTATTGTTCCCAGGCATAGGGTAATCTCTATGCTGGTATCTTTAAATACTTTATTAATCAGGGCTTGATATCTCTGAATGGTAGGTCGATCCTGCTTCCTGGTTATAGTCAGTCGAATATTTGTTGTCCTGGTTTCTCTGAGAGCGGTTCTCAAGTTTTGCAGTGCCGAAACGACGTCTTCTTCTTTGATTTCTTCCCAAAAATTCCGTGTAACAAAAACGGTAAAGATTTGAAATTCTTGCCTGGATGTGGTAATGACTTGTCCTTTCTTTGGATTATTGTTGCAGAGGTCCTCCTTTCCGAGATAGCCAACATCGACAAGCATTCTTCCTCCAGGATCAATTAGTTGGCAATCTGCGGATGTCAAGTGTGCGTAGTTTCCCTTTGTGGTGATGAGCGTTTCTTCGCAATTTATTATTTTACAGCGGCCGTGATCATCTTGTTCTTCTTCCGATGATGAGTCTTCTGGGTGTGATGATAATGAGTCCGCTGCTGATTCATAGCAGATGGGCAGAGTATTACTAAAGTGCATTGGAGTGCTTTCTTGAATTTGTGTACCCGGTGGAGTCTGCGGTCTGGCAGGTTGTAGGGGTGGTTGTAAACCTTGGACATCTGGTCCGTCTGTTGGTGGTGTAGGAGGGTCAGGTAGTTCCACGACAGTAGACGCAGGCCTTATGGTAGTCTGACTGTTTTCCTCTTCGTCGAAAGATATTAAATCTTCAGTACTTTGTGGAGTCTCGGAAGTGGTTGGACTTGGTATGAAATGACCAGCGGTTTGAGTGGAATGCGCTATTGGCATAAATGGAGAGGTTAGGTTGATATCATCCCGTAGTTCCAACAGATTTTGTGAAGGGGTAGGTAATGGTGATTTTATGATTGGTGTGATCCTGTCGGTTGGATCTTGATGTATTTTTCTTCTTCTAATTGATCGGGGTTGAGGCGTGATTGTCGCTTCATCAGAACTGCTGGTATCTTCCGTGTATGTTGGTCTTTTCTCCCGATCTCGTCGCAATTCATGGATGCGTCGACCAATGGTATCCGGCTGAGGGTCCGGGTTTGGTATTGGCACTTTGAACTCCTTGTCTTCTCGTGGAATCAAAGGGAGACAGACTGCAGGAGGGTTCCGGGATAAAGCGTCTGCGTTTTTGTTTATTTTCCCAGGCTTGTGAATAACATCGTACTCGTATTCTAAGAGTCTTAATTTCCATTTTACTAGCCGTGAAGTGGGGTCTTTAACTGAATGTAACCAAACCAGCGGTCGATGATCCGTGACAAGTGTAAATCTTCGTCCGAAGACATATGGTCGGAAATACTGTACTGCGTATACCATGGCTAGACACTCCTTTTCCGTTGCTGAATAATTTCTTTCGGCTGGATTCAAACTTCGAGAAGCGTATGCAATTGGTAAGTCTCGTCCAATTTCTCCTTGGCTTAAAACTGCCCCAATCGCATGATCCGAAGCATCCGTCGTGATAACAAATGGTCGTTCAAAATCTGGATATTGTAATATTGGTTGTGTACAGAGTTCTTTACACAATAGTTCAAAACTCCCTTGTTGTTCTTCAGTCCATTGGAAAAGGGTTCCTTTTCCCAACAGCTGAACTAGTGGTTTTGCCTTTAGAGAGTAATCCTTGATGAATCGGCGATAGTATCCCGTCAGTCCCAGAAACTGTTGCACATTCTTCTGTGTTTTTGGAATCGGAAAGTTTTTTACGGCGTGAAGTTTCCTAGGATCTGGTTTAACCCCGTCAGCAGACAAAATGTGTCCCAGATAGGCAACCTCTTTGCGTAGGAATTCGCATTTATTAGTCTGTAGAGTAAGTCCATATTCCCTGAGGCGATCGAATAGTTTTTTAACTTTAATTTCGTGTTCACGCAGCGATGAAGAAAAAACAATCATATCATCTATGAACACAAGTACGTTTTCCAGGCCTGATGTTACCCGGTTCATGACGCGTTGAAATGTCAGTGGTGCGTTCTTCAAACCAAAAGGCATACGCACAAACTCGAAATGTCCATGTGGGGTTGTAAACGCGGTCTTCTGTCTGTCCTTTGGGTTCATTTCAATCTGATGAAATCCATTGCCAAATCAAATATTGAGAAGTATTTTGCTCCGCCTACCTTGTCTAGTATTTCTGGAATATTAGGTAATGGAAACTTGTCGCCTGTTGTTTTTTCGTTTAATGCACGAAAGTCGATTACCATTCGCCAACGTTTGTTACCATCGGCGTCCGGTTTCTTCGGTACAATCCATAAAGGAGAATTGTATGGTGAGGTGGATGGTCTAATAATACCCTGCGATAGCAGAGCTCCAACCTGTCGTTGTATCTCCTCCTGATGTACTGGTGGGTACCGATACTGTCTAGTATTAATCGGAATGTCGTCTGTTGTGTAAATAGAGTGATGAAAATTTGGAACCTTGCCCAGGTTATCTCCAGGTAGGAAAAATCTATCAGAAAATTCCCTGACAATTTTGAACACATGTTGTCGTTCTTCAGAGTTTAGATGATCGGTCCTTAAAAGATCTTGGATACGTGTAGTTCTGTCTTCCTTTGTTTCCTTTGCTAGATACGAAGGAATAGGATCGTCATCTGATGAGTCAAAAATCTCATACGGATGTATGCGTTGTGGTTCAATGTCGATTTCGATTTCGTCTTCTCCGGTGTTTGTGGCTAGGACATAGCAAATTCCATCATGATTGCAGACTGCTGCTTCTCCAATGTAGACCTGTTCAGGAGTCTTGATTCGTGCTAGGTACCCTTCCATAACCTCCGGATTTGCGACTGGAACTGCAATTTGGAGAGCTGTGCGTCCTGGCAATCTATGTTTAATTGGCAATACTGGATGCAGTTCCATCTCCTCAGCGTTACTGAAGAATATAGGTTTAATAGGTTGGTTACGAGTTACCAAGGTTTTATGGTAATAGGAAATTTCAGCCCCTTCCTGTAATAAAAAAGGGCTTCCTATGAGTCCATCAGCGGAAATAGGCAAGTCCTCTACTACGTAAAATTCCGTAGCAGATCCATTAATTTGCAAACTGGTAGTTCCCAAGGTTCGGATCGTAGATGATGCGAGCCCAGCGATTTTAAGACCTTCCTTCGATGTGATTCCGGCCTTTTCTCCTAGGGCATGAAGAACTACCAGATTTACAGAAGCTCCTCCATCAATTAGAAATTCTCCCGTTCCTTTTTCCAGTTCTGGAACCTTGATCCTGATGCGTGGGGTTGGTGCTTCCTTGATTCGTCTTCCTGTTTCTGGTCTGCAAATCGGACCATTTTCCGGCGATCTTCGTTGCGTACGCTCACCGCCTCGCCGTTTGGGTGAGCGTTGTTGGAGTTTAAAGGTTTCCTCAAAGGTGAGAAATTCCCTCGTGACTCCCTTCGATACTGGAATCGGGGTCTTTCGCGGCGAGGTGATTTTTCACAATCCTTCCAACCGTGTCCGACCGTACTGCAGTTTGCGCAATAAAAGTCGTAAACATCGTGTTTGGTGTTGAACGGCTCGTCATATTTTGGCGCCTCCGGTGAGTGGTTTGGAGAGCGTGAATAATCATGCTTACGTAAAGTCAACGCCGTTGCACGTGAAGCTCGTTCTTCGAACTCCGGTTCGGAACCAGATGTGCTGCGATCCCTTGGTCTTTGCCGATAGGGTGACGGTGACTGAGGGTACACACGCCTGTGTTCCTTCTCTCGAGGACGTCTCCAGCTGAGAAAATCCTCTTCTCTACGACGACTAGGTGATGCCTTCTCCTGAATCTGTCGTCGGTTCTTGAGGCGACGTTCAATTTGTAACACAGCTTCGTACGCCTCTTCTAAAGTTTTAATCTTTTTGTCCAGAGCGGCGATTCTCCAGGCCACACGCTCCGGTAAACCCTCAAGGAAATTCTCCAAGATGTCCATTTCCATCTCCTTGATGAGCTGATCCACGTTGGTCGTGTACCTCTCGCGGATCGCGATACGAGATCCATGGGCAAGTTTGCTGGCTCTGCCGATGTACTTCCTTAGTGATTCGTCCTCACGGATTTTAAGGCGCGAAACCTCAGCTTGGAAATACGCCAAGTTCTTCCCAGGAGCGTATCGTTTTTTCAAATGTTGTAACAATTGAGTTACATTGTTGAATTGTTTATCTTGGATACTAACCCGCGCCGGACCGGTGAGTTTAGTCAACACGATACTCAGATACTCTGTTTCCGACGTATCTGGTATTAACGCGAGCCCGTTTTCTACACTCTGAGCGAAAACCGACAAAGCTGGATTCTCGCCATCGAAAGTGGGTATCGGCGCGGTAGCGAATTGAATACAATTACGCTGTGTTAACAAGGCCATAGAATTAGCCATTGTTAAGGTAAGATTCGCGACTTCGTCAGCCGAAAGCCTGGTTTCTGGCATTTTAACGCGAAAATCCTATAGAACAATTATAATACAAGTCCAGTTGTATCCACGGTATCCTTACGGATATTGATTCAGTGGATCCCACCGCTGTCACCAGTTTTGTTACGAGCCGGAGGGGGCGGCTGCGTAGCCGGGGCTTAATTTAGGTATATGGTAATTGTTAATGGCTTGACCAGTGTTGTTATTAACACTGGGAGCCTAAGGAAGTAGACGTGGAGACGAACCTACGTATGGCTAACGTAGGGAGCTCCAGGAGGTTGGCTATGGTGGACGAACCTACGTATGGCTAACGTAGGGAGCCACAGGAAAGGTGTAGAGTGGAGGACGAACCTACGTATGGCTAACGTAGGGAGCCTCAGGAGAGTGATATGCGGACGAACCTACGTATGGCTAACGTAGGAAGCCGCAGGAAGCGTTAGTATTAGGTCTCGTAACTTGATTGATGTACCTCGAGCGGTAAAGGTACACCTTAGTGGGTTTCTGGACAGTAAATATAATTGTACAATAGTATGTAAATTAAACTAGTATGAGTTTATTCTCTATTCCGGACCTTACAATTGTTGTGTGTAATTGTCGCGGTATTCAATGAATTGAACTCTAGGTTGCACGTTTGAAATGAGTTGAATAAATAAAGTTTAGTTTCGATTCCGCGAAGCAAGAATCTAATCCTTCTCGGTTTTCACGAACACGAGCAAACGGGGGCGGATTACAACGATTATAATAATGCTTAACAGCCGACAACGTACTGTATAGTTACTGTGAGTGCTTGAAAGGGACTTGAATACCCGATCTCGCAGAGTTTCCTCGTTGCAGAGATTATCCGAAAAGAACGTACTGACGTGTATCGAACTGATTCTAGACTTCAACTAGACCCGAGGTGCCCTTGTCGCCACCCTTTTTATACTCAAAAACTAGAGTAAAAAGGGTGGTGGGGACTGACTCTACGTGACCCGTAGGACCGCGCCCTTGCTTTGCGTTGGTCTCGAATTTTCTAGAAGACGGTTGGTGTCGGGTGCACACATCCGATTCCATATAAGGAAATTTCTTGAGAAGGGTTTGTAACACCATATAAGGAAATTTCCAAGACGGATACGTAACAGTAATACACATTTAATAACAATATCATTATTACTATATCCACATCAGATGAAATTTAATATACTGATTTAATCACACAGACCAATGTACATTTAATAACAATATCATTATTAATATATCTACATCAGATGTAATGTAGTATACTGATTGATTCCCACACACCAATGTACATTTAATAACAATATCATTATTACTATATCTTCATTAGATATAATGTATTATACTGATCACTTCCCACAGATCAATGCAAGATTGTAACAATATCGTCATTACTATATCTACATTAGATACGTAATAAACATTTAATAACCGTATCGTTATTACTATATGTACATTAGATCTACTGCAATATACTGATTCCTTCCCACAGATCAATGTAATTTTGGTAACAATATCACTATTACTATATCTACATTGAATATAATGTAATATACTGATCCCTTCCCACAGATCAATGTAATTTTGGTAACAATATCATTATTACTATATCTACATTAGAGATAATGTAATACACATTTATTAACAATACCATTATTACTATATCTACATCAGATGTAATTTAATATACTGATTTAATCCCACAGATCAATGTACATATAATAACAGTTTCGTTATTACTATATCTACATTAGATATAATGTAATATTCTGATTCCTTCCCACAGATCAATGTAATTTTGGTAACAATATCATTATTACTATATCTACATTAGAGATAATGTAATACACATTTATTAACAATACCATTATTACTATATCTACATCAGATGTAATTTAATATCCTGATTTAATCCCACAGACCAATGTACATTTAATAACAATACCATTATTACTATATCTACATCAGATGTAATTTAATATACTGATTTATTCCCACAGACCAATATACATTTAATAACAATATCATTATTACTATATCTACATTGGATACAATGTAATATACTGATCCCTTCCCACCGATCAATGTACATATAATGGCAGTACCGTTATTACTATATCTGCATTAGATCTCCTGCAATATACTGATCCCTTCCCACAGATCAATGTACATTGAATAACAGTATCATTTATACTATATCGACATTGGATATAATGTAATATACTGATGCCTTCCCACAGATCAGTGTAATTTTTGGTAACAATATCATTATTACTATATCTGCATTAGATATAATGTAATATAATGATCCCTTCCCACCGATCAATATACATATAGTGGTAGTATCGTTATTACTATATCTCCATTTGATATGTAATATACATTTAATAACAATATCATTATTACTATATCTGAATTAGATATAATGTAATATAATGATCCCTCCCACCGATGAGTGTACATATAATGGCAGTATCGTTACTACTATATCTCCATTTGATATGTAATATACATTTAATAACAATATCATTATTAATATATCTACATCAGATGTAATGTGATATACTGATTTATTCCCACAGACCAATGTACATTTAATAACAATATCATTATTACTATATCTACATTGGATACAATGTAATATACTGATTCCTTCCCACAGATCAATATACATATAATAACAGTATCGTTATTACTATATCTACATTAGATATAATGTAATATACGTTTAATAACAATATCATTATTACTATATCTACATCAGATGAAATTTAATATACTGATTTAATCCCACAGACCAATGTACATTTAATAACAATATCATTATTAATATATCTACATCATATGAAATTTGATATACTGATTTAATCCCACAGACCAATGTACATTCAATAACAATATCATTATTACTATATCTACATGGGATACAATGTAATATACTCATACCTTCCCACAGATCAATGTACATATAATAACAGTTTGGTTATTACTATATCTACAACAGATATAATGTAATATACTGATACCTTCCCACAAAACAATGTACATACAATAACAGTATCGTTATTACTATATCTACATGGGATACAATGTAATATACTGATACCTTCCCACAGATCAATGTACATATAATAACAGTATCGTTGTTACTGTACCTACATTAGATATTTAAGATACATTTATTACTATATCTACATCAGATGAAATTTAATATACTGATTTAATCCCACAGACCAATGTACATTTAATAACAATACCATTATTACTATATCTACATTAGATATAATGTAATATACTGATACCTTCCCACAGATCAATGAACATACAATAACAGTATCGTTATTACTATATCTCCGTTTGATATGTAATATACATTTAATAACAATATCATTATTAATATATCTACATCAGATGAAATTTAATATACTGATTTAATCCCACAGACCAATGTACATTTAATAACAATACCATTATTACTATATCTACATTAGATATAATGTAATGTACTGAACCCTACCCACAGATCAATGTACATATAATAACAGTTTGGTTATTACTATATCTACAATATATCTAATGTAATATACTGATACCTTCCCACAGATCAATGAACACTCAGTCCCATCGAAGTTGTCGCAGTGAAATTGGCGCGCTAACGCCGCCGCGGCGTGAACGCGTTAGCGCGCCAACTTCACTGCGACAACTTCGATGGGACTGAGTGTACATACAATAACAGTATCGTTATTACTATATCTCCGTTTGATATGTAATATACATTTAATAACAATATCATTATTAATATATCTACATCAGATGTAATGTAATATACTGATTTATTCCCACAGACCAATGTACATATAATAACAGTATCGTTATTACTATATCTACATTAGATATGTGATATACATTTAATAACAATATCATTATTACTATATCTACATCAGATGAAATTTAATATACTGATTTAATCCCAGAGACCAATATACATTTAATAACAATATCATTATTAATATATCTACATCAGATGAAATTTAATATACTGATTTAACCCCACAGACCAATGTGCATTCAATAACAATATCATTATTACTATATCTACATTGGATACAATGTAATATACTGATACCTTCCCACAGATCAATGTACATATAATGGCAGTATCGTTATTACCATATTTCCATTTGATATGAAATATACATTTAATAACAATATCATTATTAATATATCTACGTCAGATGTAATGTAATATACTGATTTATTCCCACAGACCAATGTACACTTAATAACAATATCATTATTACTATATCTACATTGGATACAATGTAATATACTGATACCTTCCCACAGATCAATGTACATATAATAACAGTTTCGTAGTTACTATATCTACAATAGTTATAATGTAATATACTGATTCCTTCCCACAGATCAATATACATATAATAACAGTATCTCTATTACTATGTCTACATTAGATATAATGTAATATACGTTTAATAACAATATTATTATTAGTATATCTACATCAGATGAAATTTAATATACTGATTTTATCCCACAGACCAATGTACATTTAATAACAATATCATTATTAATATATCTACATCAGATGAAATTTAATATACTGATTTAATCCCACAGACCAATGTACATTTAATAACAATACCATTATTACTATATCTACATTAGATATAATGTAATATACTGAACCCTACCCACAGATCAATCTACATATAATAACAGTTTGGTTATTACTATATCTACAATAGATATAATGTAATATACTGATACCTTCCCACAGATCAATGTACATGCAATAACAGTATCGTTATTACTATATCTCCGTTTGATATGTAATATACATTTAATAACAATATCATTATTACTATATCTACATTGGATACAATGTAATATACTGATACCTTCCTACAGATCAATGTACACATAATAACAGTTTCGTAGTTACTATATCTACAATAGTTATAATGTAATATACTGATTCCTTCCCACAGATCAATATACATATAATAACAGTATCGTTATTACTATATCTACATTAGATATAATGTAATATACGTTTAATAACAATATCATTATTAATATATCTACATCAGATGTAATATAATATACTGATTTTTTCCCACAGACCAATGTACATTTAATAACAGTATCATTATTACTATATCTACATTGGATACAATGTAATATACTGATACCTTCCCACAGATCAATGTACATATAATAGCAGTTTCGTTATTACTATATCTACAATAGATATGTAATATACATTTATTACTATATCTACATCAGATGAAATTTAATATACTGATTTAATCCCACAGACCAATGTACATTTAATAACAATACCATTATTACTATATCTACATTAGATATAATGTAATATACTGAACCCTACCCACAGATCAATGTACATATAATAACAGTTTGGTTATTACTATATCTACAATAGATATAATGTAATATACTGATACCTTCCCACAGATCAATGTACATGCAATAACAGTATCGTTATTACTATATCTCCGTTTGATATGTAATATACTGATACCTTCCCACAGATCAATGTACATATAATAGCAGTTTCGTTATTACTATATCTACAATAGATATAATGTAATATACTGATACCTTCCCACAGACCAATATACATATAATAACAGTATCGTTATTACTATATCTACAGTAGATATAATGTAATATACTGATACCTTCCCACAGATCAATGTACATATAATAACAGTATCGTTATTACTATATCTACATTAGATATGTAATATACATTTTATAACAATATCATTAATACTATATCTACATTGGATACAATGCAATATACTGATACCTTCCCACAGATCAATATACATTTAATAACAATATCATTATTACTATATCTAAATTAGATATAATGTAATAATATGATCCCTCCCGCCGATGAATGTACATATAATGGCAGTATCGTTATTACTATATCTACATTAGATATGTAACATACATTTAATAACAATATCATTATTAATATATCTACATCAGATGCAATGTAATATACTGATTTATTCCCACAGACCAATGTACATTTAATAACAATATCATCATTACTATATCTACATTGGATACAATGTAATATAGTGATACCTTCCCACAGATCAATGTACAAATAATAACAGTATCGTTGTTACTATATCTACATTAGATATAATGTAATATACTGATACTTTCCCACAGCTCAATTTACATATAATAACAGTATCGTTATTACTATATCTACATTAGATATGTAATATACATTTAATAACAATATCATTATTAATATATCTACATCAGATGTAATGTAATATACTGATTTTCTCCCACAGACCAATGTACATTTAATAACAATATCATTATTACTATATCTACATTGGATACAATGTAATATACTGATACCTTCCCACAGATCAATGTACATATAGTAGCAGTTTCGTTATTACTATATCTACAATAGATATAATGTAATATACTGATACCTTCCCACAGATCAATATACATATAATAACAGTATCGTTATTACTATATCTACATTAGATATAATGTAATATACTGATACCTTCCCACAGATCAATGTACATATAATAACAGTTTCGTTGTTACTATATCTACAATAGATATAATGTAATATACTGATACCTTCCCACAGATCAATATACATTTAATAACAATATCATTATTACTATATCTAAATTAGATATAATGTAACATAATGATCCCTCCCGCCGATGAATGTACATATAATGGCAGTATCGTTATTACTATATCTACATTAGATATGTAATATACATTTAATAACAATATCATTATTAATATATCTACTTCAGATGTAATGTAATATACTGATTTATTCCCACAGACCAATGTACATTTAATAACAATATCATTACTACTATATCTACATTGGATACAATGTAATATACTGATACCTTCCCACAGATCAATGCACATATAATAACAGTATCGTTGTTACTGTATCTACATTAGATATGTAATATACATTTATTACTGTTACGTCTGGAAAATTTTGCAAATTTGTCCGCCTCACGTTCCCTTATCAAGCCTTCGGGTTATAGGAGTCTCCTCATGTAAGGGACGTGGGGAGGGCGAATTACTACTTCATCTTTTTCAATTTTCTCCTCGACTCTGTGTTTTCTCATCAAGCCTTCGGGTTATGAGAGTCTTCTTCATGTGGGACAGGCACAGGGAAGAGTTTGAGTCTATAATTATTCTATTTTGTCTTTCCTATTCTTTATTCTCCTTACATCTCTCAATTCTTTTCTTTAGTTATTACCCCTCCTTGAGACTATCGTCGTGCTCAACTGCGTAGTAACAGATTTCGAACTATACAAAAACTCGGGTTCGACAGAGGAGAGGTATCATAAACAGCGTTCGCTGCGCAGTTAGCCAGTGCTTCGCATTATAGGGGTCTCCTCAGGTTAACTGCGCAAAAGCGTAGAGATCAATTTATCATTCGAATTTCAACCGAATCTCTCCTCTTTTCCACGCGTGGGCGCCAGTCGGCTCCTAATTCGATCGTATGCGTGAGATGAGTGCTGGAGTGGAAGCGCGGATTAATCTATCTATTTGAACATTTGGTTGATAGAATGAACGAGGAATGAGAACCCTCGCAGTCAAGCGTTAGCAAGCGTTCGACGACTGTTTAGGGGCGAAGGGTCGAACGGGGCAATAAAAGTCTTTGTATCGAATTCCGAGAATTTGCCTGAAACCAAGACCCAACGGTAATTTTCAAATAGCAAGAACGTTCTAGAACTAGCTACGCTGCTAATGAAATAACTTATATTCGATTTAATAATCAAGGAATATGTTAGCTAATCGAGAATTTCATCCAAACATCGAATGTTTTACAACATGCGCGCCGGCGAAACTCACGTTGCGATTCATGAACAAACAATTACCGATAATGCTCATCGTTTACGCCGACTGCTAGTCAAAATCGTGCGATTGCCAATCGATCAAATTATTAATATATAATGGTATAATGGATATAAATTTTATTCATAATTATTCGCTTCATTGTTGAATGGTTCTGGTCTAAACATTAATTCAGATTTAAATAATTGCTGATATTCGTTATATCTGATATCGAAGGCGAGAAATGGAATATTCCAGAAAAATCTACGGCGTAGGAACACCGAAAAGCCGTTAGACACAGATGAAACACCAAGAGAGAGAAGGAACATAGTCTAGAGGAATTTAGCTAGCACGCGTCTTCGACCAATAGCGACGCGCGCGACGCTGTCGTCACGCGCTATGATTTGTCGGAATGTCCCCACGCAGGACATCATCCTCGCGACGGGCCCTTCCGGCCAGGATCGCGATCGATTCCGATCACTCTTCGTCGATCAATCGAGTAAGTCGTGACGGGAGCCCGTGCGTCTAGAGATAGAGTTGTAATAATACTTCGCGTAATTTAGCTGCGCGGCAAGACCTATAGATTAGGCAGAGTGTCGCGAGGGTGAAATTCGGGAATATTTTGCAAAGACTCAGTGACGCGCACGTTAATTCTTCATACTCTTAAAATTCTATCTTTTCTCTTTCAATTTTAATCCGTTTGATCGCGTATCTCCGTATTAAATTCACTCGTGTTAATAATAATTCTATTTTTCCAAGAAAAATCGTAATCGTTTGTGATCGTGTCGTTTAGATTCTGTTTGTGACGCAATAAAGGGCAATCGGGCGCGCGACAAGTGCTAGTGCGACAGGTTTCCTCATCTCTCTCTTGGTGTTCCAGATTCAACAGCGATCTTTCAACGAACCAATAGCGATTTTTCAACGATTTTACCATATATTATAAACTACATTTTCACGGTAAGCCTGTCAATTACTAATTCGTCGAGCACGGCATTATCATTGAATTTCAACAAGGCAAAACGGGCGATCTATTAAGCCTTCGGGTTATGAGAGTCTCTCCATTTTAGATCGTCTCGATTTTTACGTTCAGGTACCGAATTATAAATAATACGCTATTCTAAAATTCTGAATTTTGATTTATCGCGATTTTGTGTGTATGACGATTTCTAGACTACGATATTTTGTCAGGGGCGACCTGTAAAGCCCTTTCGGGGGTTGTGAGGGCCTTCTCCATTCAGGTCGTTCCCTCGCGGCCAAACACCGCTAATTTTCCATTCAATTATTATATTAATTGGTTGAGGAAGTCGTCTTACACCTAGATTCGATAACACGTTTAAAATTAAAATATATTCAAAGTCCAACTGCTAATCAAAGGCAATCTATATTTTACACGATTTTCAGACAAACAATAGTCATTATTATATGAAATAGGTTAAGCATCTTTACCCTTGTCAAACCAGTATTATTTTTGAATTGAATTTATCTAATAGTAATCATTAATATTATCAAGCATTAATAGCATTAAATTCAATAGTCATTTTCAGTTGTACTACTTTCAATAGTTTTGAATTACATTTTTATTTGTTGAACACGATTCAGTCTACTTTATTTCTTTGAGTTACAACGCCTATCTTTACATTAAATCTACGCACGCCAACACAACGTTTCAAGGAGGGACCCGTATGGGACCTAGAACACTGACGAACCCAACGGAAATAAATTCTATCTAAATTTCCGTCTTTTAAAAATTGTTCTGATCGTAGAGGACGTTAACGCGTCATACGCGGTCAGGGCTGGTGGCAGCGAGACCTTTCTCATCGCAAAGATCAATCAAATCAAGGAAAATTAACTATCGATCTTTTCCAATTTTCCTTCCTAGTAAATTCCCATATTTCACTTTACGTTGCGCGCTCGCCTCGCGCCGCGCAACGTAACATTACTATATCTACATCAGATGAAATTTAATATACTGATTTAATCCCACAGACCAATGTACATTTAATAACAATACCATTATTACTATATCTACATTAGATATAATGTAATATACTGAACCCTACCCACAGATCAATGTACATATAATAACAGTTTGGTTATTACTATATCTACAATAGATGTAATGTAATATACTGATACCTTCCCACAGATCAATGTACATACAATAACAGTATCGTTATTACTATATCTCCGTTTGATATGTAATATACATTTAATAACAATATCATTATTACTATATCTACATTGGATACAATGTAATATACTGATACCTTCCCACAGATCAATGTGCATATAATAACAGTTTCGTAGTTACTATATATACATTAGATATAATGTAATATACTGATACTTTCCCACAGCTCAATTTACATATAATAACAATATCATTATTACTATATCTAAATTAGATATAATGTAATATAATGATCCCTCCCGCCGATGAATGTACATATAATGGCAGTATCGTTATTACTATATCTACATTAGATATGTAATATACATTTAATAACAATATCATTATTAATATATCTACATCAGATGCAATGTAATATACTGATTTATTCCCACAGACCAATGTACATTTAATAACAATATCATCATTACTATATCTACATTGGATACAATGTAATATAGTGATACCTTCCCACAGATCAATGTACATTTAATAACAATATCATCATTACTATATCTACATTGGATACAATGTAATATAGTGATACCTTCCCACAGATCAATGTACAAATAATAACAGTATCGTTGTTACTATATCTACATTAGATATAATGTAATATACTGAACCCTACCCACAGATCAATGTACATATAATAACAGTTTGGTTATTACTATATCTACAATAGATGTAATGTAATATACTGATACCTTCCCACAGATCAATGTACATACAATAACAGTATCGTTATTACTATATCTCCGTTTGATATGTAATATACATTTAATAACAATATCATTATTACTATATCTACATTGGATACAATGTAATATACTGATACCTTCCCACAGATCAATGTGCATATAATAACAGTTTCGTAGTTACTATATATACATTAGATATAATGTAATATACTGATACTTTCCCACAGCTCAATTTACATATAATAACAATATCATTATTACTATATCTAAATTAGATATAATGTAATATAATGATCCCTCCCGCCGATGAATGTACATATAATGGCAGTATCGTTATTACTATATCTACATTAGATATGTAATATACATTTAATAACAATATCATTATTAATATATCTACATCAGATGCAATGTAATATACTGATTTATTCCCACAGACCAATGTACATTTAATAACAATATCATCATTACTATATCTACATTGGATACAATGTAATATAGTGATACCTTCCCACAGATCAATGTACAAATAATAACAGTATCGTTGTTACTATATCTACATTAGATATAATGTAATATACTGATACTTTCCCACAGCTCAATTTACATATAATAACAGTATCGTTATTACTATATCTACATTAGATATGTAATATACATTTAATAACAATATCATTATTAATATATCTACATCAGATGTAATGTAATATACTGATTTTCTCCCACAGACCAATGTACATTTAATAACAATATCATTATTACTATATCTACATTGGATACAATGTAATATACTGATACCTTCCCACAGATCAATGTACATATAGTAGCAGTTTCGTTATTACTATATCTACAATAGATATAATGTAATATACTGATACCTTCCCACAGATCAATATACATATAATAACAGTATCGTTATTACTATATCTACATTAGATATAATGTAATATACTGATACCTTCCCACAGATCAATGTACATATAATAACAGTATCGTTATTACTATATCTACATTAGATATGTAATATACATTTTATAACAATATCATTAATACTATATCTACATTGGATACAATGTAATATAATGATCCCTTCCCACCGATCAATGTACATATAATGGCAATATCCTTATTACTATATCTGCATTAGATCTGCTGCAATATACTGATTCCTTCCCACAGATCAATGTACATATAGTAACAGTATCGTTATAACTATATCTACATTAGATATAATGATATATACTGATACCTACCCACAGATCAATGTACATATAATAACAGTTTCGTTATACTATATCTACAATAGATATAATGTAATATACTGATACCTTCCCACAGATCAATGTACATACAATAACAGTATCGTTATTACTATATCTACATTAGATATGTAATATACATTTAATAACAATATCATTATTACCATATCTAAATTAGATATAATGTAATATAATGATCCCTCCCACCGATGAATGTACATATAACGGCAGTATCGTTATTACTATATCTCCATTTGATATGTAATATACATTTAATAACAATATCATTATTAATATATCTACATCAGATGTAGTGTAATATACTGATTTATTCCCACAGACCAATGTACATTTAATAACAATATCAATATTACTATATCTCCATTAGATATAATGTAATATAATGATCCCTTCCCACCGATCAATGTACATATAATGGTAGTATCGTTATTACTATATCTCAATTTGATGTGTAATATACATTTAATAACAATATCATTATTACCATATCTAAATTAGATATAATGTAATATAATGATCCCTCCCACCGATGAATGTACATATAATGGCAGTATCGTTATTACTATATCTCCATTTGATATGTAATATACATTTAATAACAATATCATTATTAATATATCTACATCAGATGTAGTGTAATATACTGATTTATTCCCACAGACCAATGTACATTTAATAACAATATCATTATTACTATATCTACATTGGATATAATGTAATATACTGATGACTTCCCGCAGATCAATGTAATCTTGGTAACAACATCATTATTACTATATCTACATTAGATATAATGTAATATACTGATCCCTACCCACAGATCCATGTACATATAATAACAGTTGCGTTATTACTATATCTACAATAGATATAATGTAATACACTGGTACCTTCCCACAGATCAATGTACATTTAATAACGGTATCATTTATACTATATCTACAATAGATATAATGTAATACACTGATACCTTCCCACAGATCAATGTACATATAATAATAGTATCGTTACTACTATATCTGCATTTGATATTTAATATACATCTAATAACAATATCATTATTAATATATCTACATCAGATGAAATTTAATATACTGATTTAATCCCACAGACCAATGTACATTCAATAACAATATCATTATTATTATATCTACATGGGATACAATGTAATATACTGATACCTTCCCATAGATCAATATACATACAATAACAGTATCGTTATTACTATATCTACATTAGATATGTAATATACATTTAATAACAATACCATTATTACTATATCTACATCAGATGAAATGTAATATACTGATTTATTCCCACAGACCAATGTACGTATAATAACAGTTCGTTATTACTATATCTACATTAGATATAATGTGATATAATGATCACATCCCACCGATCAATGCACATATAATGGCAGTATCGTTATTGTTATATCTACATTTGATATGTAATATACATTTAATAACAATATCATCATTAATATATCTACATCAGGTGTAATGTAATATACTGATTTAATCCCACAGACCAATGTACATTTAATAACAATATCATTATTACTATATCTACATTAGATATAATGTAATATAATGATCCCTTCCCAACGATCAACGTACATATAATGGCAGTATGGTTATTACTATATCTACATTTGATCTGTAATATACATTTAATAACAATATCATTATTAATATTTCTACATCAGATGTAATATAATATACTGATTTATTCCCACAGACCAATGTACATTTAATAAGAATATCATTATTACAATATTTTCATTAGATATAATGTAATATACTGATTACCTTCCACAGATCAATGCAAGATTGTAACAATATCGTCCTTACTATATCTACATTAGATACGTAATAAACAGTTCATAACAGTATCGTTATTACCATATCTTCATTAGATCTACTGCAATATACTGATTCCTTCCCACAGATCAATGTACATTGAATACCAGTATCATTTATACTATATCTACATTGGATATAATGTAATATACGGATCCCTTCCCACAGATCAATGTAATCTTGGTAACAATATCATTATTACTATATCTGCATTAGATGTAATGTAATATACAGATCCCTTCCCACAGATCAATGTACATATAATAACAGTATCGTTATTACTATATCTACATTAGATATGTAATATACATTTAATAACAATATCATTATTACTATATCTACATCAGATGAAACGTAATACACTGATTTAATCCCACAGACCAATGTACGTTTAATAACAATACCATTATTACTATATCTACATCAGATGTAATTTAATATACTGATCCCTTCCCACAGATCAATGTACATATAATAACAGTAACGTTATTACTATATCTACATTAGATATGTAATATACATTTAATAACAATATCATTATTACTATATCTACATCAGATGAAATGTAATACACTGATTTAATCCCACAGACCAATGTACATTTAACAACAATACCATTATTACTATATCTACATCAGATGAAATTTAATATACTGATTTAATCCCACAGACCAATGTACATTTAATAACAATACCATTATTACTATATCTACATTAGATATAATGTAATATACTGAACCCTACCCACAGATCAATGTACATATAATAACAGTTTGGTTATTACTATATCTACAATAGATGTAATGTAATATACTGATACCTTCCCACAGATCAATGTACATACAATAACAGTATCGTTATTACTATATCTCCGTTTGATATGTAATATACATTTAATAACAATATCATTATTACTATATCTACATTGGATACAATGTAATATACTGATACCTTCCCACAGATCAATGCACATATAATAACAGTATCGTTGTTACTGTATCTACATTAGATATGTAATATACATTTATTACTATATCTACATCAGATGAAATTTAATATACTGATTTAATCCCACAGACCAATGTACATTTAATAACAATACCATTATTACTATATCTACATTAGATATAATGTAATATACTGAACCCTACCCACAGATCAATGTACATATAATAACAGTTTGGTTATTACTATATCTACAATAGATGTAATGTAATATACTGATACCTTCCCACAGATCAATGTACATACAATAACGGTATCGTTATTACTATATCTACATTAGAGATGTAATATACATTTAATAACAACATCATTATCACTATATCTACGTCAGATGAAATTTAATATACTGATTTAATCCAACAGACCAATGTACGTGTAATAACAGTTCGTTATTACTATATCTACATTAGATATAATGTAATATAGTGATACCTTCCCACAGATCAATGTACATGTAATAACAGTATCGTTATTACTATATCTACATTAGATATGTAATATACATTTACTAACAATATCATTATTACTATATCTACATCAGATGAAATTTAATATACTGATTTAATCCCACAGACCAATGTACATTTAATATCAATATCATTATTACTATATCTACATTAGATACAATGTAATATAATGATCCCTTCCCACAGGTCAATGTACATATAATAACAGTATCGTTATTGCTATATATACAATAGATATAATGTAATATACTATTACCTTCCGTCAGATCAATATACATATAATAACAGTATCGTTATTACTATATCTACATTAGATATGTAATATACATTTGATAACAATATCATTATTACTATATCTACGTTAGATATAATGTAATATAATGATCCCTTTCCACCGATCAATGTACATATAATGGCAATATCCTTATTACTATATCTGCATTACATCTGCTGCAATATACTGATTCCTTCCCACAGATCAATGTGCATTGAGCAACAGTATCATTTATACTATATCTACATTGGATATAATGTAATATACTGATGCCTTCCCACAGATCAATGTAATTTTGGTAACAACATCATTATTACTATATCTACGTTGGATACAATGTAATATACTGATACCTTCCCACAGATCAATGTACATATAATAACAGTGTCGTTATTACTATATCTACATTAGATACAATATAATATACTGATACCTTCCAACAGATCAATGTACATATAATAACAGTATCGTTATTACTATGTCTACATTAGATATGTAATATACATTTAATAACAATACCTTTATTACTATATCTACATCAGATGAAATGTAATATACTGATTTAATCCCACAGACCAATGTACGTGTAATAACAGTTCGTTATTACTATATCTACATTAGATATAATGTAACATAATGATCACATCCCACCGATCAATGCACATATAACGGCAGTATCGTTATTACTATATCTACATTTGATATGTAATATACATTTAATAACAATATCATTATTAATATATCTACATCAGGTGTAATGTAATATACTGATTTAATCCCACAGACCAATGTACATTTAATAACAATATCATTATTACTATATCTACATTAGATATAATGTAATATAATGATCCCTTCCCACCGATCAACGTACATATAATGGCAGTATCGTTATTACTATATCTACATTTGATATGTAATATAATATACTGATTTATTCCCACAGACCAATGTACATTTAATAACAATATCATTATTACAATATTTTCATTAGATATAATGTAATATACTGATCACCTTCCACAGATCAATCCAAGATTGTAACAATATCGTCCTTACTATATCTACATTAGATACGTAATACACAGTTCATAACAGTATCGTTATTACTATATCTTCATTAGATCTACTGCAATATACTGATTCCTTCCCACAGATCAATGTACATTGAATACCAGTATCATTTATACTATACCTACATTGGATATAATGTAATATACTGATCCCTTCCCACAGATCAATGTAATCTTGGTAACAATATCATTATTACTATATCTACATTAGATATAATGTAATATACTGATCCCTTCCCACAGATCAATGTACATATAAGAACAGTATCGTTATTACTATATCTACATTAGATATGTAATATACATTTAATAACAATATCATTATTACTATATCTACATCAGATGAAATTTAATATACTGATTTAATCCCACAGTCCAATGTACATTTAATACCAATATCATTATTACTATATATAGATCAGATGACATTTAATATACTGATTTAATCCCACAGACCAATGTACACTTAATAACAATATCATTATTACTATATCTTCTTTAGATATAATGTAATATACTGATCACTTGCCACAGATCAATGCACAGATTGTAACATTATCGTCATTACTATATCTACATTAGATATGTAATCAACACTTAATAACAGTATCGTTATTACTATATCTACATTAGATCTACTGCAATATACTGATTCCTTCCCACAGATCAATGTACATTGAATAACAGTATCATTTATACTATATCTACATTGGATATATTGTAATATACTGATGCCTTCCCACAGATCAATGTAATTTTGGTAACAATATCATTGTTACTATATCTACGTTAGATATAATATAATATACTTATCCCTTCCCACAGATCAATGTACATATGATAACAGCTTCGTTATTACTATATCTACATTAGATATGTAATATACATTGAATAACAATATCATTATTACGATATCTACATCAGATGTAATGTAATATACTGATTTAATCCCACAGATCAATGTACATTTAATAACAATACCATTATTACTATATCTACATCAGATGTAATATAATATACTGATTTAATCCCACAGATCAATGTACGTATAATAACAGTTTCGTTATTACTATATCTACATTAGATATGTAATATACATTTAATAACAATATCATTATTACTATATCTACATCAGATGAAATTTAATATACTGATTTAATCCCACAGACCAATCTACATTTAACAACAATACCATTATTACTATATCTACATTATATATAATGTAATATACTTATCCCTTCCCACAGATCTGTGTACATATAATAACATTATCGTCATTACTATATCTACATTAGATATGTAATAAACACTTAATAACAGTATCGTTATTACTATATCTACATTAGATCTACTGCAATATACTGATTCCTTCCCACAGATCAATGTACATTGAACAACAGTATCATTTATACTATATCTACATTAGATATAGTATAATATACTTATCCTTTCCCACAGATCAATGTACATATAATAACAGTTTCGTAATTACTGTATCTACATTAGATATATGTAATATACTGATACCTTCCCACAGATCAATGTACATATAATAACAGTATCGATATTACTATATCTA
Organism: Osmia bicornis bicornis; assembly: GCF_907164935.1. Classification (NCBI taxonomy): domain Eukaryota; kingdom Metazoa; phylum Arthropoda; class Insecta; order Hymenoptera; family Megachilidae; genus Osmia; species Osmia bicornis. Next base: position 35,989 of record NW_025791295.1, read on the forward strand.
ACTTAGATATGTAATATACATTTAATAACAATATCATTATTACTATATCTACATCAGATGAAATTTAATATACTGATTTAATCCCACAGACGAATGTACATTTAATAACAATATCATTATTACTATATCTTCTTTAGATATAATGTAATATACTGATCACTTCCCACAGATCAATGTACATATAATAGCAGTTTCGTTATTACTATATCTACATTAGATATAATGTAATGT
>NW_025791296.1:0-120167 GCF_907164935.1 Osmia bicornis bicornis
GTTATTGCATGTACATTGATCTGTTGGAAGGGATCAGTATATTACATTATATCTAATGTAGATATAGTAATAATGATATTGTTCCCAAAATTACATTGATCTGTGGGAAGGTATCAGTATATTACATTGTATCTGATGTAGATATAGTATGATATTGTTATTAAATGTACATTGGTCTGTGGTAATAAATCAGTATATTACATTTCTACTGATGTAGATATAGTAATAACGATACTGTTATTAAATGTATATTACATATCTAATGTAGATATAGTAACAACGAAACTGTTATTATATGTACATTGATCTGTGGGAAGGTATCAGTATATTACATTATATCTAATGTAGATATAGTAATAATGAAACTGTCATTATATGTACATTGATCTGTGGGATTAAATCAGTGTATTAAATTACATCTGATGTAGATATATTAATAATGGTATTGTTATTAAATGTACATTGGTCTGTGGGATTAAATCAGTATATTAAATTTCATCTGATGTAGATATAGTAATAATGATATTGTTATTAAATGTATATTACATATCGAATGTAGATATAGTAATAACGCTACTGTTATTGTATGTACATTGATCTGTGGGAAGGTATCAGTATATTACATTGCATCTAATGTAGATATAGTATGATATTGTTATTAAATGTACATTGGTCTGTGGGAATAAATCAGTATATTACATTTCATCTGATGTAGATATAGTAATAATGATACTGTTATTAAATGTATATTACATATCTAATGTAGATATAGTAATAACGAAACTGTTATCATATGTACATTGATCTGTGGGAAGGGTTCAGTATATTACATTATGTCCAATGTAAATATCGTAATAATGATATTGTTACCAAAATTACATTAATCTGTGGGAAGGCATCAGTATATTACATTATATCCAATGTAGATATAGTATAAATGCTACTGTTATTCAATGTACATTGATCTGTGGGAAGGAATCAGTATATTGCAGTGGATCTAATGTAGATATATTAATAATGATATTGTTATTAAATGTATATTACATATCAAATGGAGATATAGTAATAACGGTACTGCCATTATATGTACATTGATCGGTGGGAAGGGATCATTATATTACATTATGTCTAATGTAGATATAGTAATAATGAAGTTGTTACCAAAATTACATTGATCTGTGGTAAGGCATCAGTATATTACATTATATCCAATGTAGATATAGTATAAATGATACCGTTATTCAATGTACATTGATCTGTGGGAAGGAATCAGTATACTGCAGCAGATCGAATGCAGATATAGTAATAACGATACTGCCATTATTTGTACATTGATCGGTGGGAAGGGATCATTATATTACATTATATCTAATGTAGATATAGTAATAATGAAGTTGTTACCAAAATTACATTGATCTGTGGGAAGGCATCAGTATATTACAATATATCCAATGTAGATATAGTATAAATGATACCGTTATTCAATGTACATTGGTCTGTGGGAATAAATCAGTATATTAAATTACATCTGATGTAGATATAGTAATAATGGTATTGTTATTAAATGTACATTGGTCTGTGGGAGTAAATCAGTACATTAAATTTCATCTGATGTAGATATAGTAATAATGATATTGTTATTAAATGTATATTACATATCTAACGTAGATATAGTAATAACGATACTGTTATTCTATGTATATTGATCTGTGGGAAGGTATCAGTATATTACATTATATCTGTTGTAGATATAGTAATAACGAAACTGCTATTATATGTACATTGATCTGTGGGTAGGGATCAGTATATTACATTATATCTAATGTAGATATAGTAATAATGATGTTGTTACCAAGATTACATTGATCTGTGGGAAGGCATCAGTATATTACATTGTATCCAATGTAGATATAATAATAATGATATTGTTATTAAATGTACATTGGTCTGTGGGAATAAATCAGTATATTACATTACATCTGATGTAGATATATTAATAATGATATTGTTATTAAATGTATATTACATATCGAATGGAGATATAGTAATAACGGTACTGCCATTATATGTACATTGATCGGTGGGAAGGGATCATTATATTACATTATGTCTAAGGTAGATATAGTAATAATGAAGTTGTTACCAAAATTACATTGATCTGTGGGAAGGCATCAGTATATTACATTATATCCAATGTAGATATAGTATAAATGATACCGTTATTCAATGTACATTGGTCTGTGCGATTAAATCAGTATATTAAATTACATCTGATGTAGATATAGTAATAATGATTTTGTTATTAAATGTACATTGGTCTGTGGGAATAAATCAGTACATTAAATTTCATCTGATGTAGATATAGTAATAATGATATTGTTATTAAATGTATATTACATATCTAATGTAAATATAGTAATAACGATACTGTTATTCTATGTATATTGATCTGTGGGAAGGTATCAGTATATTACATTATATTCAGTGTAGATACAGTAATAATGATATTGTTATTAAATGTACATTGGTCTGTGGGATTAAATCAGTATATTACATTTCATCTGATGTAGATATAGTAATAATGATATTGTTATTAAATGTATATTACATATCTAATGTAGATATAGTAATAACGATACTGTTATTGTATGTACATTGATCTGTGGGAAGGTATCAGCATATTACATTATATGTATTGTAGATATAGTAATAACCAAACTGTTATCATATGTACATTGATCTGTGGGTAGGGATCAGTATATTACATTATGTCTAATGTAGATATAGTAATAATGGTATTGTTATTAAATGTACATTGGTCTGTGGGATTAAATCAGTATATTAAATTTCATCTGATGTAGATATAGTAATAATGATATTGTTATTAAATGTATATTACATACCTAATGTAGATATAGTAATAACGATACTGTTATTATATGTATATTGATCTGTGGGAATGTATCAGTATATTACATTATATCTATTGTAGATATAGTAACTACGAAACTGTTATTATATGTACATTGATCTGTGGGAAGGTATCAGTATATTACATTGTATCGAATGTAGATATAGTAATAATGATATTGTTATTAAATGTACATTGGTCTGTGGGAATAAATCAGTATATTACATTACATCTGATGTAGATATATTAATAATGATATTGTTATTAAATGTATATTACATATCGAATGGAGATATAGTAATAACGGTACTGCCATTATATGTACATTGATCGGTGGGAAGGGACAATTATATTACATTATATCTAATGTAGATATAGTAATAATGAAGTTGTTACGAAAATTACATTCATCTGTGGGAAGGCATCAGTATATTACATTATATCCAATGTAGATATAGCATAAATGATACCGTTATTCAATGTACATTGATCTGTGGGAAGGAATCAGTATACTGCAGCAGATCGAATGCAGATATAGTAATAACGATACTGCCATTATTTGTACATTGATGGGTGGGAAGGGATCATTATATTACATTATATCTAATGTAGATATAGTAATAATGATATTGTTATTAAATGTACATTGGTCTGTGGGAATAAATCAGTATATTACATTACAACTGATGTAGATATATTAATAATGATATTGTTATTAAATGTATATTACATATCAAATGGAGATATAGTAATAACGATACTGCCATTATATGTACAATTGATCGGTGGGAAGGGATCATTATATTACATTATATCTAATGTAGATACAGTAATAATGATATTTTTATTAAATGTACATTGGTCTGTGGTATTAAATCAGTATATTACATTTCATCTGATGTAGATATAGTAATAATGATATTGTTATTAAATGTATATTACATATCTAATGTAGATATAGTAATAACGATACTGTTATTGTATGTACATTGATCTGTGGGATTAAATCATTATATTACATTATATCTAATGTAGATATAGTAATAATGATATTGTTATTAAATGTACATTGGTCTGTGGTATTAAATCAGTATATTAAATTTCATCTGATGTAGATATAGTAATAATGATATTGTTATTAAATGTATATTACATATCTAATGTAGATATAGTAATAACGAAACTGTTATTATATGTACATTGATCTGTGGGATTAAATCAGTATATTAAATTACATCTGATGTAGATATAGTAATAATGATATTGTTATTAAATGTACATTGGTCTGTGGGATTAAATCAGTATATTAAATTTCATCTGATGTAGATATAGTAATAATGATATTGTTATTAAATGAATATTACATATCTAACGTAGATATAGTAATAATGATATTGTTATTAAATGTACATTGGTCTGTGGGAATAAATCAGTATATTACATTACATCTGATGTAGATATATTAATAATGATATTGTTATTAAATGTATATTACATATCGAATGGAGATATAGTAATAACGGTACTGCCATTATATGTACATTGATCGGTGGGAAGGGATCATTATATTACATTATGTCTAATGTAGATATAGTAATAATGAAGTTGTTACCAAAATTACATTGATCTGTGGGAAGGCATCAGTATATTACATTATATCCAATGTAGATATAGTATAAATGATACCGTTATTCAATGTACATTGATCTGTGGGAAGGAATCAGTGTACTGCAGCAGATCGAATGCAGATATAGTAATAACGATACTGCCATTATTTGTACATTGATCGGTGGGAAGGGATCATTATATTACATTATATCTAATGTAGATATAGTAATAATGATATTGTTATTAAATGTACATTGATCTGTGGGATTAAATCATTATATTACATTATATCTAATGTAGATATAGTAATAATGATATTGTTATTAAATGTACATTGGTCTGTGGGATTAAATCAGTATATTAAATTTCATCTGATGTAGATATAGTAATAATGATATTGTTATTAAATGTATATTACATATCTAATGTAGATATAGTGATAACGAAACTGTTATTATATGTACATTGATCTGTGGGAATAAATCAGTATATTAAATTACATCTGATGTAGATATATTAATAATGATATTGTTATTAAATGTATATTACATATCAAATGGAGATATAGTAATAACGATACTGTTATTATATGTATATTGATCTGTGGGAAGGTATCAGTATATTACATTATATCTATTGTAGATATAGTAACAACGAAACTGTTATTATATGTACATTGATCTGTGGGAAGGTATCAGTATATTACATTGTATCCAATGTAGATATAGTAATAATGATATTGTTATTAAATGTACATTGGTCTGTGGGAATAAATCAGTATATTAAATTTCATCTGATGTAGATATAGTAATAATGATATTGTTATTAAATGTATATTACATATCTAATGTAGATATAGTAATAACGCTACTGTTATTGCATGTACATTGATCTGTTTGAAGGTATCAGCATATTACATTGTATCTAATGTAGATATAGTATGATATTGTGATTGCATGTACATTGATCTGTTTGAAGGTATCAGTATATTACATTATATCTATTGTAGATATAATCGGTGGGAAGGGATCATTATATTACATTATATCCAATGTAGATATAGTAATAACGATACTGTTATTATATGTACATTGATCTGTGGGAAGGTATCAGTATATTACATTATATCTAATGTAGATATAGTAATAACGATACTGTTATTATATGTATATTGATCTGTTTGGAAGGTTGTAACTGTTTTCTTTGCTTTTTCTACTTCGCGGATTGGTTATTGGGTGGCGGAGAATTTGGAGGTTGTCTGAGAAGAAACGGAGATGATTAGCTGGTAAAATCTACTTATATATTCTGATTATCAAGGATACACTCAGGTAATACGTAGGTTGTTATAACGCCGATATTCTTTTAGTTTACAAAACGTAGTACGCCACTCCTGGCTCGTGATTTACTTCTCCTAGACGCGATGATTTTAACTTTACAAAAACGCGGTACGCCACTCCTGGCTCGCTATCTATTTCCCATAGATGCGATGATTTTAACTTTACAAAAACGCGGTACGCCACTCCTGGCTCGCTATCTATTTCCCATAGATGCGATGATTTTAACTTTACAAAAACGCGGTACGCCACTCCTGGCTCGTTAATCTTTTTAATTCTTCCAGCTCCTTTTAGATGTTATTTTTATTGTGCGTTAGAGTCGTTATCAAAACGATAGGAGGTCTGGCCCTGGCGGGATGGAGTCCCATATCGCTGACCCACACTAAGCACCATACGAGCAGTGATGTCCAGGAAACATCCAGAGGCACGTTAGTGGTCTCTTAGAAATTTCCGGTATCAGTAATTCGTGTGGAGCCGTGTTCGTCTCACACACACTTCAAATTTTGAACTATTTGTAAAGTAGGAGTTGAAAGAATCAATTAGATGATTTGTTTCGTTAGGCGAGAAATGTTACAAATTGGATTAACTGGACACTATCCCTTAGAACGACTAGGAGGGTTCGGCAGAGCACAGTTTTGTGATCTTGACGTTAACTCCGTCACTAATGGATAGTAACCGTGACTTTAATGATGTATTAATATATGAAAAGAAACTATTTTGACTTTACAAAACGCGAAGCACGAATCCCATGCCCCACGAACCCAGGAGTCACAAACTGAGTCGCGGCACTGCTTCACGGGATTTATTTCACTGGTGTTGATGTGAACAGAAATAAATGTAACCGAGAACTTAGATGGAGTTAAATTCTATAAATTGACTACTACGACGAAACCTTGGTTATTCGCGAATGTGGGTCCTTGAAGCAGTGCCGCGGCTCAGCTTGTGCACGCGACTCCTCGGTTTGAGGCGCATACACGAAGATAGTAGATCGGCAGTTTGACGATTGTACTAAGTCGGTTTGACTCGTCCTCGTGTATCGTTTCTCGCCCAACGGACCCTCGTCTTACGCGTGTTAACGCTAGTGCGTTCGAACGTAGAGTGCTTGCTCATCGATCCTGCATCGACCTCCTTCGATCGATCCTAGGTAGGGATCGATACCGTGTGGGGATCGATGCGCACGCATCCCAGGCGAGTGGGAATCATTGTCACTTAAGGGGTATACCCCTACTGGCTTGGATAGATCTACTTATGTAACATATACGGTTACAAGGTATCAGTATATTACATTATATCTAATGTAGAAATAGTAATAATGATATTGTTACCAAAATTACATTGATCTGTGGGAAGGAATCAGTATATTACATTATATCCAATGTAGATATAGTATAAATGATACTGTTATTCAATGTACATTGATCTGTGGGAAGGAATCAGTATATTGCAGTAGATCTAATGCAGATATAGTAATAACGGTACTGTTATTAAGTATTAATTACATATGTAATGTAGATATAGTAATGACGATAATGTTACAATCTGTCCATTGATCTGTGGGAAGTGATCAGTATATTACATTATATCTAATGAGGATATAGTAATAATGATATTGTTATTAAATGTACATTGGTCTGTGGGATTAAATCAGTATATTACATTATATCTGATGTAGATATAGTAATAATGATATTGTTTTTAAATGTATATTACATATCTAATGTAGATATAGTAATAACGATACTGTTATTATATGTACATTGATCTGTGGGAAGGTATCAGTATATTACATTATATCTAATGTAGATATAGTAATGACGAAACTGTTAATATATGTACATTGATCTGTGGGATAAATCAGTATATTAAATTACATCTGATGTAGATATAGTAATAATGATATTGGTACCAAATTGCATTGATCTGTGGAAAGGCATCAGTTATATTACATTAATCCATGTAGATATAGTATAAATGATACTGTTATCAAATGACATTGGTCTGTGGGAAGAATCAGTATATTGCAGTAGATATAATGTAGATATAGTAATACGGTAACTGTTATTAAGTATTATTACATATGTAATGTAGATATTAGTAATACGATAATGTACAATCTGTGCATTGATCTGTGGGAAGTGATCAGATATTACATTATATCTAATGAGGATATAGTAATAATGGTATTGTTATTAAATGTACATTGGTCTGTGGGATTAAATCAGTATATTAAATTTCATCTGATGTAGACATAGTAATAATGATATTGTTATTAAATGTATATTACATATCTAATGTAGATATAGTAATAACGCTACTGTTATTGCATGTACATTGATCTGTTTGAAGGTATCAGCATATTACATTGTATCTAATGTAGATATAGTATGATATTGTTATTGCATGTACATTGATCTGTTTGAAGGTATCAGTATATTACATTATATCTAATGTAGATATAGTAATAATGATATTGTTACCAAAATTACATTGATCTGTGGGAAGGTATCAGTATATTACATTGTATCTAATGTAGATATAGTATGATATTGTTATTAAATGTACATTGGTCTGTGGTAATAAATCAGTATATTACATTTCTACTGATGTAGATATAGTAATAACGATACTGTTATTAAATGTATATTACATATCTAATGTAGATATAGTAACAACGAAACTGTTATTATATGTACATTGATCTGTGGGAAGGTATCAGTATATTACATTATATCTAATGTAGATATAGTAATAATGAAACTGTCATTATATGTACATTGATCTGTGGGATTAAATCAGTGTATTAAATTACATCTGATGTAGATATATTAATAATGGTATTGTTATTAAATGTACATTGGTCTGTGGGATTAAATCAGTATATTAAATTTCATCTGATGTAGATATAGTAATAATGATATTGTTATTAAATGTATATTACATATCGAATGTAGATATAGTAATAACGCTACTGTTATTGTATGTACATTGATCTGTGGGAAGGTATCAGTATATTACATTGCATCTAATGTAGATATAGTATGATATTGTTATTAAATGTACATTGGTCTGTGGGAATAAATCAGTATATTACATTTCATCTGATGTAGATATAGTAATAATGATACTGTTATTAAATGTATATTACATATCTAATGTAGATATAGTAATAACGAAACTGTTATCATATGTACATTGATCTGTGGGAAGGGTTCAGTATATTACATTACGTCCAATGTAAATATCGTAATAATGATATTGTTACCAAAATTACATTAATCTGTGGGAAGGCATCAGTATATTACATTATATCCAATGTAGATATAGTATAAATGATACAGTTATTCAATGTACATTGATCTGTGGGAAGGAATCAGTATATTCCAGTAGATCTAATGTAGATATAGTAATAATGATACTGTTATTAAGTGTTTATTACATATCTAATGTAGATATAGTAATAATGATATTGTTATTAAATGCACGTTGGTCTGTGGGATTACATCAGTATATTACATTACATCTGATGTAGATGTAGTAATAATAATATTGTTATTAAACATGTATTACATATCTAATGTAGATATAGTAATAACGATACTGCCATTATATGTACATTGATCGGTGGGAAGGGATCATTATATTACACTATATGTAATGTAGATATAGTAATAATGATATTGTTATTAAATGTACATTGGTCTGTGGGAAGGTATCAGTATATTACATTATAGCTAATGTAGATATAGTAGTAATGATATTGTTACCAAAATTACATTGATCTGTGGGAAGGGATCAGTATATTACATTATATCCAATGTAGATATAGTATAAATGATACTGGTATTCAATGTACATTGATCTATGGGAAGGAATCAGTATATTGCAGTAGATCTAATGTAGATATAGTAATAACGATACTGTTATGAATTGTTTATTACGTATCTAATGTAGATATAGTAATAACGAAGCTGTTATTATATGTACATTGATCTGTGGGAAGGTATCAGTATATTACATTGTATCCAATGTAGATATAGTAATAATGATATTGTTATTAAATGTACATTGGTCTGTGGGATTAAATCAGTATATTAAAATTCATCTGATGTAGATATATTAATTATCTACATATCAAATGTAGATATAGTAATAACGATACTGCCATTAAATGTACATTGGTCTGTGGGATTAAATCAGTATATTAAATTACATCTGATGTAGATATAGTAATAATGGTATTGTTATTAAATGTACATTGGTCTGTGGGATTAAATCAGTATATTAAATTCCATCTGATGTAGATATAGCAATAAAGATACTGTTATTAAATGTATCTTACATATCTAATGTAGATATAGTAATAACGATACTGTTATTATATGTACATTTATCTGTTGGAAGGTATCAGTATATTATATTGTATCTAATGTAGATATAGTAATAACGAAACTGTTATTATATGTACATTGATCTGTGGGAAGGGATCAGTATATTACATTATATCTAATGTAGATATAGTAATAACGATACTGTTATTATATGTACATTAATCTGTGGGTAGGGATCAGTATATATCATTATATCTAATGTAGATAGAGTAATAATGATATTGTTACCAAAATTACATTGATCTGTGGGAAGGCATCATTATATTACATTATATCCAATGTCGATATAGTATAAATGATACTGTTATTCAATGTACATTGGTCTGTGGGAAGGGATCAGTATATTGCAGGAGATCTAATGCAGATATAGTAATAACGATACTGCCATTATATGTACATTGATCTGTGGGAAGGTATCAGTATATTACATTGTATCTAATGTAGATATAGTATGATATTGTTATTAAATGTACATTTGTTTGTGGGAATAAATCAGTACATAACATTACATCTGATGTAGATATATTAATAATGATATTGTTATTAAATGTATATTACATATCATATGTAGATATAGAAATAACGATACTGCCATTATATGTACATTGATCGGTGGGATGTGATCATTATATTACATTATATCTAATGTAGATATAGTAATAATGATATTGTTATTAAATGTGCATCGGTCTGTGGGATTAAATCAGTATATTAAATTTCATCTGATGTAGATATAGTAATAATGATATTGTTATTAAATGTATATTACATATCTGATGTAGACATACAAATAACGATACTGCCATTACATGTACATTGATCGGTGGGAAGGGATCAGTATATTACATTGTATCCAATGTAGATATAGTAATGATGATATTGTTATTAAATGTGCATTGGTCTGTGGGAATAAATCAGTATATTACATCACATCTGATGTAGATATATTAATAATGATATTGTTATTAAATGTATATTACATATCAAACGTAGATATAGTAATAACGATACTGCCATTATATGTACGTTGATCGGTGGGACGGGATCATTATATTACATTATATCTATTGTAGATATAGTAATAACGAAACTGTTATTATATGTACATTGATCTGTGGGAAGGTATCAGTAAATTACATTATATCTAATGTAGATATAGTAATAACGAAATTGTTATTATATGTACATTGTTCTGTGGGATTAAATCATTATGTTACATTACATCTGATGCAGATATAGCAATAATGATATTGTTATAAAATGTATATTACATATCTAATGTAGATATAGTAATAACGATACTGTTATTATATGTACATTGGTCTGTGGGAACAAATCAGTATATTACATTACATCTGATGTAGATATATTAATAATGATATTGTTATTAAATGTATATTACATATCAAATGTAGATATAGTAATAATGATACTGCCATTATATGTGCGTTGATCGGTGGGAAGGGATCATTCTATTACATTATATCGAATGTAGAAACAGTAATAATGATATTGTTATTAAATGTACATTGAGCTGTGGGATTAAATCATTATATTACATTATATCTAATGTAGATATAGTAATAATGATATTGTTATTAAATGTACATTGGTCTGTGGGATTAAATCAGTATATTAAATTTCATCTGATGCAGATATAGCAATAATGATATTGTTATAAAATGTATATTACATATCTAATGTAGATATAGTAATAACGATACTGTTATTATATGTACATTGATCTGTGGGAAGGAATCAGTATATTGCAGCAGATCTAATGCAGATATAGTAATAAGGATATTGCCATTATATGTACATTGATCGGTGGGAAGGGATCATTATATTACATTATATCTAATGTAGATACAGTAATAATGATATTGTTATTGAATGTATATTGGTCTGTGGGATTAAATCAGTATATTCCATTACATCTGATGTAGACATATTAATAATGATATTGTTATTAAATGTATATGACCTACCTAATGTAGATACAGTAATAACGATACTGTTATTATATGTATATTAATCTGTGGGAAGGTATCAGTATATTACATTATATCTATTGTAGATATAGTACTAACGAAACTGTTATTATATGTATATTGATCTGTGGGAAGGTATCAGTATATTACATTATATCTATTGTAGATATAGTAACAACGAAACTGTTATTATATGTACATTGATCTGTGGGAAGGTATCAGTATATTACATTGTATCCAATGTAGATATAGTAATAATGATATTGTTACTAAATGTACAGTGGTCTGTGGGAATAAATCAGTATATTAAATTTCATCTGATGTAGATATAGTAATAATGATATTGTTATTAAATGTATATTACATATATAATGTAGATATAGTAATAACGATACTGTGATTATATGTACATTGATCTGTGGGAAGGTATCAGTATATTAGATTATATCTAATGTAGATATAGTAATAACGAAACTGTTATTATATTTACATTGATCTGTGGGATTAAATCAGTATATTAAATTACATCTGATGTAGATATATTAATAATGATATTGTTATTAAATGTATATTACATATCAAATGGAGATATAGTAATAACGGTACTGCCATTATATGTACATTGATCGGTGGGAAGGGATCATTATATTACATTATGTCTAATGTAGATATAGTAATAATGGTATTGTTATTAAATGTACATTGGTCTGTGGGATTAAATCAGTATATTAAATTTCATCTGATGTAGATATAGTAATAATGATATTGTTATTAAATGTATACTACATATCTAATGTAGATATAGTAATAACGATACTGTTATTATATGTATATTGATCTGTGGGAATGTATCAGTATATTACATTATATCTATTGTAGATATAGTAACTACGAAACTGTTATTATATGTACATTGATCTGTGGGAAGGTATCAGTATATTACATTGTATCGAATGTAGATATAGTAATAATGATATTGTTATTAAATGTACATTGGTCTGTGGGAATAAATCAGTATATTACATTACATCTGATGTAGATATATTAATAATGATATTGTTATTAAATGTATATTACATATCGAATGGAGATATAGTAATAACGACACTGCCATTATATGTACATTGATCGGTGGGAAGGGATCATTATATTACATTATATCTAATGTAGATATAGTAATAATGAAGTTGTTACCAAAATTACATTGATCTGTGGGAAGGCATCAGTATATTACATTATATCCAATGTAGATATAGTATAAATGATACCGTTATTCAATGTACATTGATCTGTGGGAAGGAATCAGTATACTGCAGCAGATCGAATGCAGATATAGTAATAACGATACTGCCAATATATGTACATTGATCGTGGGAAGGGATCATTATATTACATTATATCTAATGTAGATATAGTAATAATGATATTGTTATTAAATGTACATTGATCTGTGGGATTAAATCATTATATTACATTATATCTAATGTAGATATAGTAATAATGATATTGTTATTAAATGTACATTGGTCTGTGGTATTAAATCAGTATATTAAATTTCATCTGATGTAGATATAGTAATAATGATATTGTTATTAAATGTATATTACATATCTAATGTAGATATAGTAATAACGAAACTGTTATATATGTACATTGATCTGTGGGAGTAAATCAGTATATTACATTACATCTGATGTAGATATAGTAATAATGATATTGTTATTAAATGTACATTGGTCTGTGGGATTAAATCAGTATATTACATTACATCTGATGTAGATATAGTAATAATGATATTGTTATTAAATGTATATTACATATCTAACGTAGATATAGTAATAATGATATTGTTATTAAATGTACATTGGTCTGTGGGAATAAATCAGTATATTACATTACATCTGATGTAGATATATTAATAATGATATTGTTATTAAATGTATATTACATATCAAATGGAGATATAGTAATAACGGTACTGCCATTATATGTACATTGATCGGTGGGAAGGGATCATTATATTACATTATGTCTAATGTAGATATAGTAATAATGAAGTTGTTACCAAAATTACATTGATCTGTGGGAAGGCATCAGTATATTACATTATATCCAATGTAGATATAGTATAAATGATACCGTTATTCAATGTACATTGATCTGTGGGAAGGAATCAGTATACTGCAGCAGATCGAATGCAGATATAGTAATAACGATACTGCCATTATTTGTACATTGATCGGTGGGAAGGGATCATTATATTACATTATGTCTAATGTAGATATAGTAATAATGAAGTTGTTACCAAAATTACATTGATCTGTGGGAAGGCATCAGTATATTACATTATATTCAATGTAGATATAGTATAAATGATACCGTTATTCAATGTACATTGATCTGTGCGATTAAATCAGTATATTAAATTACATCTGATGTAGATATAGTAATAATGATTTTGTTATTAAATGTACATTGGTCTGTGGGAGTAAATCAGTACATTAAATTTCATCTGATGTAGATATAGTAATAATGATATTGTTATTAAATGTATATTACATATCTAATGTAGATATAGTAATAACGATACTGTTATTCTATGTATATTGATCTGTGGGAAGGTATCAGTATATTACATTATATCTGTTGTAGATATAGTAATAACGAAACTGCTATTATATGTACATTGATCTGTGGGTAGGGATCAGTATATTACATTATATCTAATGGAGATATAGTAATAATGATGTTGTTACCAAGATTACATTGATCTGTGGGAAGGCATCAGTATATTACATTGTATCCAATGTAGATATAGTAATAATGATATTGTTATTAAATGTACATTGGTCTGTGGGAATAAATCAGTATATTACATTACATCTGATGTAGATATATTAATAATGATATTGTTATTAAATGTATATTACATATCGAATGGAGATATAGTAATAACGGTACTGCCATTATATGTACATTGATCGGTGGGAAGGGATCATTATATTACATTATATCTAAGGTAGATATAGTAATAATGAAGTTGTTACCAAAATTACATTGATCTGTGGGAAGGCATCAGTATATTACATTATATCCAATGTAGATATAGTATAAATGATACCGTTACTCAATGTACATTGGTCTGTGCGATTAAATCAGTATATTAAATTACATGTGATGTAGATATAGTAATAATGATTTTGTTATTAAATGTACATTGGTCTGTGGGAGTAAATCAGTACATTAAATTTCATCTGATGTAGATATAGTAATAATGATATTGTTATTAAATGTATATTACATATCTAATGTAGATATAGTAATAACGATACTGTTATTCTATGTATATTGATCTGTGGGAAGGTATCAGTATATTACATTATATCAAGTAATAATGATATTGTTATTAAATGTACATTGGTCTGTGGGATTAAATCAGTATATTACATTTCATCTGATGTAGATATAGTAATAATGATATTGTTATTAAATGTATATTACATATCTAATGTAGATATAGTAATAACGATACTGTTATTGTATGTACATTGATCTGTGGGAAGGTATCAGTATATTACATTAAATCTATTGTAGATATAGTAATAACCAAACTGTTATCATATGTACATTGATCTGTGGGTAGGGATCAGTATATTACATTATGTCTAATGTAGATATAGTAATAATGGTATTGTTATTAAATGTACATTGGTCTGTGGGATTAAATCAGTATATTAAATTTCATCTGATGTAGATATAGTAATAATGATATTGTTATTAAATGTATATTACATACCTAATGTAGATATAGTAATAACGATACTGTTATTATATGTATATTGATCTGTGGGAATGTATCAGTATATTACATTATATCTATTGTAGATATAGTAATAACGAAACTGTTATTATATGTATATTGATCTGTGGGAAGGTATCAGTATATTACATTATATCTATTGTAGATATAGTAACAACGAAACTGTTATTATATGTACATTGATCTGTGGGAAGGTATCAGTATATTACATTGTATCCAATGTAGATATAGTAATAATGATATTGTTACTAAATGTACAGTGGTCTGTGGGAATAAATCAGTATATTAAATTTCATCTGATGTAGATATAGTAATAATGATATTGTTATTAAATGTATATTACATATATAATGTAGATATAGTAATAACGATACTGTGATTATATGTACATTGATCTGTGGGAAGGTATCAGTATATTAGATTATATCTAATGTAGATATAGTAATAACGAAACTGTTATTATATTTACATTGATCTGTGGGATTAAATCAGTATATTAAATTACATCTGATGTAGATATATTAATAATGATATTGTTATTAAATGTATATTACATATCGAATGGAGATATAGTAATAACGGTACTGCCATTATATGTACATTGATCGGTGGGAAGGGATCATTATATTACATTATATCTAAGGTAGATATAGTAATAATGAAGTTGTTACCAAAATTACATTGATCTGTGGGAAGGCATCAGTATATTACATTATATCCAATGTAGATATAGTATAAATGATACCGTTATTCAATGTACATTGGTCTGTGCGATTAAATCAGTATATTAAATTACATCTGATGTAGATATAGTAATAATGATTTTGTTATTATATGTACATTGGTCTGTGGGAGTAAATCAGTACATTAAATTTCATCTGATGTAGATATAGTAATAATGATATTGTTATTAAATGTATATTACATATCTAATGTAGATATAGTAATAACGATACTGTTATTCTATGTATATTGATCTGTGGGAAGGTATCAGTATATTACATTATATAGATACAGTATAGATACAGTAATAATGATATTGTTATTAAATGTACATTGGTCTGTGGGATTAAATCAGTATATTACATTTCATCTGATGTAGATATAGTAATAATGATATTGTTATTAAATGTATATTACATATCTAATGTAGATATAGTAATAACGATACTGTTATTGTATGTACATTGATCTGTGGGAAGGTATCAGTATATTACATTAAATCTATTGTAGATATAGTAATAACCAAACTGTTATCATATGTACATTGATCTGTGGGTAGGGATCAGTATATTACATTATGTCTAATGTAGATATAGTAATAATGGTATTGTTATTAAATGTACATTGGTCTGTGGGATTAAATCAGTATATTAAATTTCATCTGATGTAGATATAGTAATAATGATATTGTTATTAAATGTATACTACATATCTAATGTAGATATAGTAATAACGATACTGTTATTATATGTATATTGATCTGTGGGAATGTATCAGTATATTACATTATATCTATTGTAGATATAGTAACTACGAAACTGTTATTATATGTACATTGATCTGTGGGTAGGGATCAGTATATTACATTATATCTAATGGAGATATAGTAATAATGATGTTGTTACCAAGATTACATTGATCTGTGGGAAGGCATCAGTATATTTCATTGTATCCAATGTAGATATAGTAATAATGATATTGTTATTAAATGTACATTGGTCTGTGGGAATAAATCAGTATATTACATTACATCTGATGTAGATATATTAATAATGATATTGTTATTAAATGTATATTACATATCGAATGGAGATATAGTAATAACGGTACTGCCATTATATGTACATTGATCGGTGGGAAGGGATCATTATATTACATTATGTCTAATGTAGATATAGTAATAATGAAGTTGTTACCAAAATTACATTGATCTGTGGGAAGGCATCAGTATATTACATTATATCCAATGTAGATATAGTATAAATGATACCGTTATTCAATGTACATTGATCTGTGGGAAGGAATCAGTATACTGCAGCAGATCGAATGCAGATATAGTAATAACGATACTGCCATTATTTGTACATTGATCGGTGGGAAGGGATCATTATATTACATTATATCCAATGTAGATATAGTAATAATGAAGTTGTTACCAAAATTACATTGATCTGTGGGAAGGCATCAGTATATTACATTATATCCAATGTAGATATAGTATAAATGATACCGTTATTCAATGTACATTGGTCTGTGCGATTAAATCAGTATATTAATTACATCTGATGTAGATATAGTAATAATGATTTTGTTATTAAATGTACATTGGTCTGTGGGAGTAAATCAGTACATTAAATTTCATCTGATGTAGATATAGTAATAATGATATTGTTATTAAATGTATATTACATATCTAATGTAGATATAGTAATAACGATACTGTTATTCTATGTATATTGATCTGTGGGAAGGTATCAGTATATTACATTATATCTAATATAGATACAGTAATAATGATATTGTTATTAAATGTACATTGGTCTGTGGGATTAAATCAGTATATTACATTTCATCTGATGTAGATATAGTAATAATGATATTGTTATTAAATGTATATTACATATCTAATGTAGATATAGTAATAACGATACTGTTATTGTATGTACATTGATCTGTGGGAAGGTATCAGCATATTACATTATATGTATTGTAGATATAGTAATAACCAAACTGTTATCATATGTACATTGATCTGTGGGTAGGGATCAGTATATTACATTATGTCTAATGTAGATATAGTAATAATGGTATTGTTATTAAATGTACATTGGTCTGTGGGATTAAATCAGTATATTAAATTTCATCTGATGTAGATATAGTAATAATGATATTGTTATTAAATGTATATTACATACCTAATGTAGATATAGTAATAACGATACTGTTATTATATGTATATTGATCTGTGGGAATGTATCAGTATATTACATTATATCTATTGTAGATATAGTAATAACGAAACTGTTATTATATGTATATTGATCTGTGGGAAGGTATCAGTATGTTACATTATATCTATTGTAGATATAGTAACAACGAAACTGTTATTATATGTACATTGATCTGTGGGAAGGTATCAGTATATTACATTGTATCCAATGTAGATATAGTAATAATGATATTGTTATTAAATGTACAGTGGTCTGTGGGAATAAATCAGTATATTAAATTTCATCTGATGTAGATATAGTAATAATGATATTGTTATTAAATGTATATTACATATATAATGTAGATATAGTAATAACGATACTGTGATTATATGTACATTGATCTGTGGGAAGGTATCAGTATATTAGATTATATCTAATGTAGATATAGTAATAACGAAACTGTTATTATATGTACATTGATCTGTGGGATTAAATCAGTATATTAAATTACATCTGATGTAGATATATTAATAATGATATTGTTATTAAATGTATATTACATATCAAATGGAGATATAGTAATAACGGTACTGCCATTATATGTACATTGATCGGTGGGAAGGGATCATTATATTACATTATGTCTAATGTAGATATAGTAATAATGAAGTTGTTACCAAAATTACATTGATCTGTGGGAAGGCATCAGTATATTACATTATATCCAATGTAGATATAGTATAAATGATACCGTTATTCAATGTACATTGGTCTGTGGGAATAAATCAGTATATTAAATTACATCTGATGTAGATATAGTAATAATGATATTGTTATTAAATGTATATTACATATCAAATGGAGATATAGTAATAACGGTACTGCCATTATATGTACATTGATCGGTGGGAAGGGATCATTATATTACATTATATCTAATGTAGATACAGTAATAATGATATTTTTATTAAATGTACATTGGTCTGTGGTATTAAATCAGTATATTACATTTCATCTGATGTAGATATAGTAATAATGATATTGTTATTAAATGTATATTACATATCTAATGTAGATATAGTAATAACGATACTGTTATTGTATGTACATTGATCTGTGGGATTAAATCATTATATTACATTATATCTAATGTAGATATAGTAATAATGATATTGTTATTAAATGTACATTGGTCTGTGGTATTAAATCAGTATATTAAATTTCATCTGATGTAGATATAGTAATAATGATATTGTTATTAAATGTATATTACATATCTAATGTAGATATAGTAATAACGAAACTGTTATCATATGTACATTGATCTGTGGGATTAATCAGTATATTAAATTACATCTGATGTAGATATAGTAATAATGATATTGTTATTAAATGTACATTGGTCTGTGGGATTAAATCAGTATATTAAATTTCATCTGATGTAGATATAGTAATAATGATATTGTTATTAAATGTACATTGATCTGTGGGATTAAATCATTATATTACATTATATCTAATGTAGATATAGTAATAATGATATTTTTATTAAATGTACATTGGTCTGTGGGATTAAATCAGTATATTAAATTTCATCTGATGTAGATATAGTAATAATGATATTGTTATTAAATGTATATTACATATCTAATGTAGATATAGTAATAACGAAACTGTTATTATATGTACATTGATCTGTGGGAGTAAATCAGTATATTAAATTACATCTGATGTAGATATATTAATAATGATATTGTTATTAAATGTATATTACATATCAAATGGAGATATAGTAATAACGATACTGTTATTATATGTATATTTATCTGTGGGAAGGTATCAGTATATTACATTATATCTATTGTAGATATAGTAACAACGAAACTGTTATTATATGTACATTGATCTGTGGGAAGGTATCAGTATATTACATTGTATCCAATGTAGATATAGTAATAATGATATTGTTATTAAATGTACATTGGTCTGTGGGAATAAATCAGTATATTAAATTTCATCTGATGTAGATATAGTAATAATGATATTGTTATTAAATGTATATTACATATCTAATGTAGATATAGTAATAACGCTACTGTTATTGTATGTACATTGATCTGTGGGAATGGATCAGCATATTACATTGTATCTAATGTAGATATAGTATGATATTGTTATTGCATGTACATTGATCTGTTTGAAGGTATCAGTATATTACATTATATCTATTGTAGATATAATCGGTGGGAAGGGATCATTATATTACATTATATCCAATGTAGATATAGTAATAACGATACTGTTATTATATGTACATTGATCTGTGGGAAGGTATCAGTATATTACATTATATCTAATGTAGATATAGTAATAACGATACTGTTATTATATGTATATTGATCTGTGTGAAGGTTGTAACTGTTTTCTTTGCTTTTTCTACTTCGCGGATTGGTTATTGGGTGGCGGAGAATTTGGAGGTTGTCTGAGAAGAAACGGAGATGATTAGCTGGTAAAATCTACTTATATATTCTGATTATCAAGGATACACTCAGGTAATACGTAAGTTGTTATAACGCCGATATTCTTTTAGTTTACAAAACGTAGTATGCCACTCCTGGCTCGTGATTTACTTCTCCTAGACGCGATGATTTTAACTTTACAAAAACGCGGTACGCCACTCCTGGCTCGCTATCTATTTCCCATAGATGCGATGATTTTAACTTTACAAAAACGCGGTACGCCACTCCTGGCTCGCTATCTATTTCCCATAGATGCGATGATTTTAACTTTACAAAAACGCGGTACGCCACTCCTGGCTCGTTAATCTTTTTAATTCTTCCAGCTCCTTTTAGATGTTATTTTTATTGTGCGTTAGAGTCGTTATCAAAACGATAGGAGGTCTGGCCCTGGCGGGATGGAGTCCCATATCGCTGACCCACACTAAGCACCATACGAGCAGTGATGTCCAGGAAACATCCAGAGGCACGTTAGTGGTCTCTTAGAAATTTCCGGTATCAGTAATTCGTGTGGAGCCGTGTTCGTCTCACACACACTTCAAATTTTGAACTATTTGTAAAGTAGGAGTTGAAAGAATCAATTAGATGATTTGTTTCGTTAGGCGAGAAATGTTACAAATTGGATTAACTGTACACTATCCCTTAGAACGACTAGGAGGGTTCGGCAGAGCACAGTTTTGTGATCTTGACGTTAACTCCGTCACTAATGGATAGTAACCGTGACTTTAATGATGTATTACTATATGAAAAGAAACTATTTTGACTTTACAAAACGCGAAGCAAGAATCCCATGCGCCACGAACCCAGGAGTCACAAACTGAGTCGCGGCACTGCTTCACGGAATTTATTTCACTGGTGTTGATGTGAACAGAAATAAATGTAACCGAGAACTTAGATGGAGTTAAATTCTATAAATTGACTACTACGACGAAACCTTGGTTATTCGCGAATGTGGGTCCTTGAAGCAGTGCCGCGGCTCAGTTTGTGCACGCGACTCCTCGGTTTGAGGCGCATACACGAAGATAGTAGATCGGCAGTTTGACGATTGTACTAAGTCGGTTTGACTCGTCCTCGTGTATCGTTTCTCGCCCAACGGACCCTCGTCTTACGCGTGTTAACGCTAGTGCGTTCGAACGTAGAGTGCCTGCTCATCGATCCTGCATCGACCTCCTTCGATCGATCCTAGGTAGGGATCGATACCGTGTGGGGATCGATGCGCACGCATCCCAGGCGAGTGGGAATCATCGTCACTTAAGGGGTATACCCCTACTGGCTTGGATAGATCTACTTATGTAACATATACGGTTACAAGGTATCAGTATATTACATTATATCTATTGTAGATATAGTAATAACGATACTGTTATTAAGTGTTTATTACGTATCTAATGTAGATATAGTAATGACGATATTGTTTCAATCTTGCATTGATCTGTGGGAAGTGATCAGTATATTACATTATATCTAATGTAGATATAGTAATAACGAAACTGTTATTATATGTACATTGGTCTGTGGGATTGAATCAGTATATTAAATTACCCCTGATGTAGATAGAGTAATAATGATATTGTTATTAAATGTACATTGGTCTGCGGGATTAAATCAGTATATTAAATTTCATCTAATGTAGATATAGTAATAGTGATATTGTTATTAAATGCATATTACATATCTAATGTAGATATAGTAATAACGAAACTGTTATTATATGTACATTGATCTGTGGGTAGGGATCAGTATATTACATTATATCTAATGTAGAAATAGTAATAATGATATTGTTACCAAAATTACATTGATCTGTGGGAAGGAATCAGTATATTACATTATATCTAATGTAGATATAGTAATAACGAAACTGTCATTAATTGTTTATTACGTATCTAACGCAGATATAGTAATGACGATATTGTTACAATCTGTGCATTGATCTGTGGGAAGTGATCAGTATATTACATTATATCTAATGAGGATATAGTAATAATGATATTGTTATTAAATGTACATTGGTCTGTGGGATTAAATCAGTATATTACATTATATCCAATGTAGATATAGTATAAATGATACTGTTATTCAATGTACATTGATCTGTGGGAAGGAATCAGTATATTGCAGTAGATCTAATGTAGATATAGTAATAACGGTACTGTTATTAAGTATTAATTACATATGTAATGTAGATATAGTAATGACGATAATGTTACAATCTGTGCATTGATCTGTGGGAAGTGATCAGTATATTACATTATATCTAATGAGGATATAGTAATAATGATATTGTTATTAAATGTACATTGGTCTGTGGGATTAAATCAGTATATTACATTATATCTGATGTAGATATAGTAATAATGATATTGTTTTTAAATGTATATTACATCTCTAATGTAGATATAGTAATAACGATACTGTTGTTATATGTACATTGATCTGTGGGAAGGTATCAGTATATTACATTATATCTAATGTAGATATAGTAATGACGAAACTATTATTATATGTACATTGATCTGTGGGATTAAATCAGTATATTAAATTATATCTGATGTAGATATAGTAATAATGATATTGTTACCAAAATTACATTGATCTGTGGAAAGGCATCAGTATATTACATTATATCCAATGTAGATATAGTATAAATGATACTCTTATTCAATGTACATTGATCTGTGGGAAGGAATCAGTATATTGCAGTAGATATAATGTAGATATAGTAATGACGGTACTGTTATTAAGTATTAATTACATATGTAATGTAGATATAGTAATGACGATAATGTTACAATCTGTGCATTGATCTGTGGGAAGTGATCAGTATATTACATTATATCTAATGAGGATATAGTAATAATGGTATTGTTATTAAATGTACATTGGTCTGTGGGATTAAATCAGTATATTAAATTTCATCTGATGTAGACATAGTAATAACGATATTGTTATTAAATGTATATTACATATCTAATGTAGATATAGTAATAACGCTACTGTTATTGCATGTACATTGATCTGTTTGAAGGTATCAGCATATTACATTGTATCTAATGTAGATATAGTATGATATTGTTATTGCATGTACATTGATCTGTTTGAAGGTATCAGTATATTACATTATATCTATTGTAGATATAGTAATAACGAAACTGTCATTATATGTACATTGATCTGTGGGATTAAATCAGTGTATTAAATTACATCTGATGTAGATATATTAATAATGATATTGTTATTAAATGTATATTACATATCAAATGTAGATATAGTAATAACGATACTGCCATTATATGTACATTGATTTGGCTATTATTTTATATCTAATGTAGATATAGTAATAGTGATATTGTTATTAAATGTACATTGGTCTGTGGGATTAAATTAGTATATTAATTTACCTCTGATGTAGATAGAGTAATAATGATATTGTTATTAAATGTACATTGGTCTGCGGGATTAAATCAGTATATTAAATTTCATCTGATGTAGATATAGTAATAGTGATATTGTTATTAAATGTATATTACATATCTAATGTAGATATAGTAATAACGAAACTGTTATTATATGTACATTGATCTGTGGGTGGGGATCAGTATATTACATTATATCTAATGTAGATATAGTAATAATAATATTGTTATTAAATGTACATTGGTCTGTGGGATTAAATCAGTATATTAAATTACATCTGATGTAGACATAGTAATAATGGTATTGTTATTAAGTGTACATTGGTCTGTGGGATTAAATCAGTATATTAAATTACATCTGATGTAGATATAGTAATAATGGTATTGTTATTAAATGTACATTGGTCTGTGTGAAGGTATCAGTATATTACATTATATCTATTGTAGATATAGTAATAACGAAACTGTTATTATATGTACCTTGATCTGTGGGTAAGGATCACTATATCTACATTATATCTAATGTAGATATAGTAATGATGATATTGTTATTAAATGTACATTGATCTGTGGGATTAAATCAGTATATTAAATTACATCTGATGTAGATATAGTAATAATGGTATTGTTATTAAATGTACATTGGTCTGTGGGATTAAATCAGTATATTAAATATCATCTGATGTAGATATAGTAATAATGATATTGTTATTAATGTACATTACATATCTAATGTAGATATAGTAATAACGATACTGCCATTATATGTACATTGATCGGTGGGAAGGGATCATTATATTACATTATATCTAATGTAGATATAGTATAAATGATACTGGTATTCAATGTACATTGATCTGTGGGAAGGGATCAGTATATTACATTATATCTAATGTAGATATAGTAATAATGATATTGTTATTAAATGTACATTGATCTGTGGGATTAAATCAGTATATTAAATTACATCTGATGTAGATATAGTAATAATGGTATTGTTATTAAATGTATATTACATATCAAATGTAGATATAGTAATAACGATACTGCCATTATATGTACACTGATATGTGGGAAGGTATCAGTATATTACATTATATCTAATGTAGATATAGTAATAACGAAGCTGTTATTATATGTACATTGATCTGTGTGATTAAATCAGTATATTAAAGTACATCCGATATAGATATAGTAATAATGGTATTATTATTAAATGTACATTGGTCTGTGGGATTAAATCAGTATATTAAATTACCTCTGATGTAGATATAGTAATAATGATATTGTTATTAAATGTATATTACATATCAAATGTAGATATAGTAATAACGATACTGCCATTATATGTACACTGATATGTGGGAAGGTATCAGTATATTACATTATATCTAATGTAGATATAGTAATAACGAAGCTGTTATTATATGTACATTGATCTGTGTGATTAAATCAGTATATTAAAGTACATCCGATATAGATATAGTAATAATGGTATTATTATTAAATGTACATTGGTCTGTGGGATTAAATCAGTATATTAAATTACCTCTGATGTAGATATAGTAATAATGATATTGTTATTAAATGTACATTGGTCTGCGGGATTAAATCAGTATATTAAATTTCATCTGATGTAGATATAGTGATAATGATACTGTTATTAAATGTACATTGGTCTGTGGGAATAATCAGTATATTACATTTCATCTGATGTAGATATATTAATAATGATATTGTTATTAAATGTATATTATATATGAAATGTAGATATAGAAATAACGATACTGCCATTATATGTACATTGATCGGTGGGATGTGATCAGTATATTACATTGTATCGAATGTAGATATAGTAATATTGATATTGTTTTTAAATGTACATTGGTCTGTGGGAATAAATCAGTATATTACATTACATCTGATGTAGATATATTAATAATGATATTGTTATTAAATGTATATTACATATCAAATGGAGATGTAGTAATAACGATACTGCCATTATATGTACATTGATCGGTGGGAAGGGATCATTATATTACATTATATCTAATGTAGATACAGTAATAATGATATTGTTATTAAATGTATATTACATATCTAATGTAGATATAGTAATAACGATACTGTTATTATATGAACATTGATCTGTGGGAAGGTATCAGTATATTACATTATATCTAATGTAGATATAGTAATAATGATATTGTTACCAAAAATTACACTGATCTGTGGGAAGGCATCAGTATATTACATTATATCTAATATAGATATAGTATAAATGATACTGTTATTCAATGTACATTGATCTGTGGGTAGGAATCAGTATATTACATTATATCTAATGTAGATATAGTAATAATGATATTGTTATTAAATGTACATTGATCTGTGGGATTAAATCAGTATATTAAATTACATCTGATGTAGACATAGTAATAATGGTATTGTTATTAAGTGTACATTGGTCTGTGGGATTAAATCAGTATATTAAATTACATCTGATGTAGATATAGTAATAATGGTATTGTTATTAAATGTATATTACATTATCAGTATATTACATTATATCTATTGTAGATATAGTAATAACGAAACTGTTATTATATGTACATTGATCTGTGGGTAGGGATCATTATATTGCATTATATCTAATGTAGATATAGTAATGATGATATTGTTATTAAATGTACATTGATCTGTGGGATTAAATCAGTATATTAAATTACATCTGATGTAGATATAGTAATAATGGTATTGTTATTAAATGTACATTGGTCTGTGGGATTAAATCAGTATATTAAATATCATCTGATGTAGATATAGTAATAATGATATTGTTATTAAATGTACATTACATATCTAATGTAGATATAGTAATAACGATACTGCCATTATATGTACATTGATCGGTGGGAAGGGATCATTATATTACATTATATCTAATGTAGATATAGTAATAACGAAGCTGTTATTATATGTACATTGATCTGTGTGATTAAATCAGTGTATTAAAGTACATCCGATATAGATATAGTAATAATGGTATTATTATTAAATGTACATTGGTCTGTGGGATTAAATCAGTATATTAAATTACATCTGATGTAGATATAGTAATAATGGTATTGTTATTAAATGTACATTGGTCTGTGGGATTAAATCAGTATATTACATTTCATCTGATGTAGATATAGTAATAATGATATTGTTATTAAATGTATATTACATATCTAATGTAGGTATAGTAATAACGATACTGTTATTATATGTACATTGATCTGTGGGAAGGTATCAGTATATTACATTATATCTATTGTAGATATAGTATAAATGATACTGGTATTCAATGTACATTGATCTGTGGGTAGGGATCAGTATATTACATTATATCTAATGTAGATATAGTAATAATGATATTGTTATTAAATGTACATTGATCTGTGGGATTAAATCAGTATATTAAATTACATCTGATGTAGATATAGTAATAATGGTATTGTTATTAAATGTATATTACATATCAAATGTAGATATAGTAATAACGATACTGCCATTATATGTACACTGATATGTGGGAAGGTATCAGTATATTACATTATATCTAATGTAGATATAGTAATAACGAAGCTGTTATTATATGTACATTGATCTGTGTGATTAAATCAGTATATTAAAGTACATCCGATATAGATATAGTAATAATGGTATTATTATTAAATGTACATTGGTCTGTGGGATTAAATCAGTATATTAAATTACCTCTGATGTAGATATAGTAATAATGATATTGTTATTAAATGTATATTACATATCAATGTAGATATAGTAATAACGATACTGCCATTATATGTACACTGATATGTGGGAAGGTATCAGTATATTACATTATATCTAATGTAGATATAGTAATAACGAAGCTGTTATTATATGTACATTGATCTGTGTGATTAAATCAGTATATTAAAGTACATCCGATATAGATATAGTAATAATGGTATTATTATTAAATGTACATTGGTCTGTGGGATTAAATCAGTATATTAAATTACCTCTGATGTAGATATAGTAATAATGATATTGTTATTAAATGTACATTGGTCTGTGGGATTAAATCAGTATATTAAATTTCATCTGATGTAGATATAGTGATAATGATACTGTTATTAAATGTACATTGGTCTGTGGGAATAAATCAGTATATTACATTAAATCTGATGTAGATATATTAATAATGATATTGTTATTAAATGTATATTATATATGAAATGTAGATATAGAAATAACGATACTGCCATTATATGTACATTGATCGGTGGGATGTGATCAGTATATTATATTGTATCGAATGTAGATATAGTAATATTGATATTGTTTTTAAATGTACATTGGTCTGTGGGAATAAATCAGTATATTACATTACATCTGATGTAGATATATTAATAATGATATTGTTATTAAATGTATATTACATATCAAATGGAGATGTAGTAATAACGATACTGCCATTATATGTACATTGATCGGTGGGAAGGGATCATTATATTACATTATATCTAATGTAGATACAGTAATAATGATATTGTTATTAAATGTATATTACATATCTAATGTAGATATAGTAATAACGATACTGTTATTATATGAACATTGATCTGTGGGAAGGTATCAGTATATTACATTATATCTAATGTAGATATAGTAATAATGATATTGTTACCAAAAATTACACTGATCTGTGGGAAGGCATCAGTATATTACATTATATCCAATGTCGATATAGTATAAATGATACTGTTATTCAATGTACATTGATCTGTGGGTAGGGATCAGTATATTACATTATATCTAATGTAGATATAGTAATAATGGTATTGTTATTAAATGTACATTGATCTGTGGGATTAAATCAGTATATTAAATTACATCTGATGTAGACATAGTAATAATGGTATTGTTATTAAGTGTACATTGGTCTGTGGGATTAAATCAGTATATTAAATTACATCTGATGTAGATATAGTAATAATGGTATTGTTATTAAATGTACATTGGTCTGTGTGAAGGTATCAGTATATTACATATCAAATGTAGATATAGTAATAACGAAACTGTTATTATATGTACATTGATCTGTGGGTAGGGATCAGTATATTACATTATATCTAATGTAGATATAGTAATGATGATATTGTTATTAAATGTACATTGATCTGTGGGATTAAATCAGTATATTAAATTACATCTGATGTAGATATAGTAATAATGGTATTGTTATTAAATGTACATTGGTCTGTGGGATTAATCAGTATATTACATTTCATCTGATGTAGATATAGTAATAATGATATTGTTATTAAATGTACATTACATATCTAATGTAGATATAGTAATAACGATACTGCCATTATATGTACATTGATCGGTGGGAAGGGATCATTATATTACATTATATCTAATGTAGATATAGTAATAACGAAGCTGTTATTATATGTACATTGATCTGTGTGATTAAATCAGTGTATTAAAGTACATCCGATATAGATATAGTAATAATGATATTATTATTAAATGTACATTGGTCTGTGGGATTAAATCAGTATATTAAATTACATCTGATGTAGATATAGTAATAATGGTATTGTTATTAAATGTACATTGGTCTGTGGGATTAAATCAGTATATTACATTTCATCTGATGTAGATATAGTAATAATGATATTGTTATTAAATGTATATTACATATCTAATGTAGGTATAGTAATAACGATACTGTTATTATATGTACATTGATCTGTGGGAAGGTATCAGTATATTACATTATATCTATTGTAGATATAGTATAAATGATACTGGTATTCAATGTACATTGATCTGTGGGTAGGGATCAGTATATTACATTATATCTAATGTAGATATAGTAATAATGATATTGTTATTAAATGTACATTGATCTGTGGGATTAAATCAGTATATTAAATTACATCTGATGTAGATATAGTAATAATGGTATTGTTATTAAATGTATATTACATATCAAATGTAGATATAGTAATAACGATACTGCCATTATATGTACACTGATATGTGGGAAGGTATCAGTATATTACATTATATCTAATGTAGATATAGTAATAACGAAGCTGTTATTATATGTACATTGATCTGTGTGATTAAATCAGTATATTAAAGTACATCCGATATAGATATAGTAATAATGGTATTATTATTAAATGTACATTGGTCTGTGGGATTAAATCAGTATATTAAATTACCTCTGATGTAGATATAGTAATAATGATATTGTTATTAAATGTATATTACATATCAAATGTAGATATAGTAATAACGATACTGCCATTATATGTACACTGATATGTGGGAAGGTATCAGTATATTACATTATATCTAATGTAGATATAGTAATAACGAAGCTGTTATTATATGTACATTGATCCGTGTGATTAAATCAGTATATTAAAGTACATCCGATATAGATATAGTAATAATGGTATTATTATTAAATGTACATTGGTCTGTGGGATTAAATCAGTATATTAAATTTCATCTGATGTAGATATAGTAATAATGATATTGTTATTAAATGTACATTGGTCTGTGGGAATAAATCAGTATATTAAATTTCATCTGATGTAGATATAGTAATAATGATATTGTTATTAAATGTATATTACATATCTAATGTAGATATAGTAATAACGCTACTGTTATTGCATGTACATTGATCTGTGGGAATGGATCAGTATATTACATTGTATCTAATGTAGATATAGTATGATATTGTTATTGCATGTACATTGATCTGTTTGAAGGTATCAGTATATTACATTATATCTATTGTAGATATATCATTATATTACATCATATCCAATGTAGATATAGTAATAACGATACTGTTATTATATGTACATTGATCTGTGGGAAGGCATCAGTATATTACATTATATCTAATGTAGATATAGTAATAACGATACTGTTATTATATGTATATTGATCTGTGTGAAGGTTGTAACTGTTTTCTTTGCTTTTTCTACTTCGCGGATTGGTTATTGGGTGGCGGAGAATTTGGAGGTTGTCTGAGAAGAAACGGAGATGATTAGCTGGTAAAATCTACTTATATATTCTGATTATCAAGGATACACTCAGGTAATACGTAAGTTGTTATAACGCCGATATTCTTTTAGTTTACAAAACGTAGTATGCCACTCCTGGCTCGTGATTTACTTCTCCTAGACCCGATGATTTTAACTTTACAAAAACGCGGTACGCCACTCCTGGCTCGCTATCTATTTCCCATAGATGCGATGATTTTAACTTTACAAAAACGCGGTACGCCACTCCTGGCTCGCTATCTATTTCCCATAGATGCGATGATTTTAACTTTACAAAAACGCGGTACGCCACTCCTGGCTCGTTAATCTTTTTAATTCTTCCAGCTCCTTTTAGATGTTATTTTTATTGTGCGTTAGAGTCGTTATCAAAACGATAGGAGGTCTGGCCCTGGCGGGATGGAGTCCCATATCGCTGACCCACACTAAGCACCATACGAGCAGTGATGTCCAGGAAACATCCAGAGGCACGTTAGTGGTCTCTTAGAAATTTCCGGTATCAGTAATTCGTGTGGAGCCGTGTTCGTCTCACACACACTTCAAATTTTGAACTATTTGCAAAGTAGGAGTTGAAAGAATCAATTAGATGATTTGTTTCGTTAGGCGAGAAATGTTACAAATTGGATTAACTGTACACTATCCCTTAGAACGACTAGGAGGGTTCGGCAGAGCACAGTTTTGTGATCTTGACGTTAACTCCGTCACTAATGGATAGTAACCGTGACTTTAATGATGTATTAATATATGAAAAGAAACTATTTTGACTTTACAAAACGCGAAGCACGAATCCCATGCCCCACGAACCCAGGAGTCACAAACTGAGTCGCGGCACTGCTTCACGGAATTTATTTCACTGGTGTTGATGTGAACAGAAATAAATGTAACCGAGAACTTAGATGGAGTTAAATTCTATAAATTGACTACTACGACGAAACCTTGGTTATTCGCGAATGTGGGTCCTTGAAGCAGTGCCGCGGCTCAGCTTGTGCACGCGACTCCTCGGTTTGAGGCGCATACACGAAGATAGTAGATCGGCAGTTTGACGATTGTACTAAGTCGGTTTGACTCGTCCTCGTGTATCGTTTCTCGCCCAACGGACCCTCGTCTTACGCGTGTTAACGCTAGTGCGTTCGAACGTAGAGTGCCTGCTCATCGATCCTGCATCGACCTCCTTCGATCGATCCTAGGTAGGGATCGATACCGTGTGGGGATCGATGCGCACGCATCCCAGGCGAGTGGGAATCATCGTCACTTAAGGGGTATACCCCTACTGGCTTGGATAGATCTACTTATGTAACATATACGGTTACAAGGTATCAGTATATTACATTATATCTATTGTAGATATAGTAATAACGATACTGTTATTAAGTGTTTATTACGTATCTAATGTAGATATAGTAATGACGATATTGTTTCAATCTTGCATTGATCTGTGGGAAGTGATCAGTATATTACATTATATCTAATGTAGATATAGTAATAACGAAACTGTTATTATATGTACATTGATCTGTGGGATTAAATCAGTATATTAAATTACATCTGATGTAGATATAGTAATAATGATATTGTTTTTAAATGTATATTACATATCAAATGTAGATATAGCAATAACGATACCGCCATTATATGTACATTGATCGGTGGGAAGTGATCACTATATTACATTATATCTAATGTAGATGTAGTAATAATGATATTGTTATTAAATGTACATTGATCTGTGGGATTAAATCAGTATATTAAATTACATCTGATCTAGACATAGTAATAATGGTATTGTTATTAAGTGTACATTGGTCTGTGGGATTAAATCAGTATATTACATTACATCTGATGTAGATATAGTAATAATGGTATTGTTATTAAATGTACATTGGTCTGTGGGAAGGGATCAGTATATTACATTATATCTATTGTAGATATAGTAATAACGAAACTGTTATTATATCTACATGGATCTGTGGGTAAGGATCATTATATTACATTATATCTAATGTAGATATAGTAATAATGATATTGTTATTAAATGTACATTGATCTGTGGGATTAAATCAGTATATTAAATTACATCTGATGTAGATATAGTAATAATGGTATTGTTATTAAATGTACATTGGTCTGTGGGATTAAATCAGTATATTAAATTTCATCTGATGTAGATATAGTAATAATGATATTGTTATTAAATGTACATTACATATCTAATGTAGATATAGTAATAACGATACTGCCATTATATGTACATTGATCGGTGGGAAGGGATCATTATATTACATTATATCTAATGTAGATATAGTAATAATGATATTGTTAATAAATGTATATTACATATCTAATGTAGATATAGTAATAACGATACTGCCATTATATGTACACTGATATGTGGGAAGGTATCAGTATATTACATTATATCTAATGTAGATATAGTAATAACGAAGCTGTTATTATATGTACATTGATCTGTGTGATTAAATCAGTATATTAAAGTACATCCGATATAGATATAGTAATAATGGTATTATTATTAAATGTACATTGGTCTGTGGGATTAAATCAGTATATTAAATTACCTCTGATGTAGATATAGTAATAATGATATTGTTATTAAATGTACATTGGTCTGCGGGATTAAATCAGTATATTAAATTACATCTGATGTAGATATAGTAATAATGGTATTGTTATTAAATGTACATTGGTCTGTGGGATTAAATCAGTATATTACATTTCATCTGATGTAGATATAGTAATAATGATATTGTTATTAAATGTATATTACATATCTAATGTAGATATAGTAATAACGATACTGTTATTATATGTACATTGATCTGTGGGAAGGTATCAGTATATTACATTATATCTATTGTAGATATTGTAATAACGAAACTGTTATTTTATGTACATTGATCTGTGGGCAGGGATCAGTATATTACATTATATCTAATGTAGATATAGTAATAATGATATTGTTATTAAATGTACATTGATCTGTGGTATTAAATCAGTATATTAAATTACATCTGATGTAGACATAGTAATAATGGTATTGTTATTAAGTGTACATTGGTCTGTGGGATTAAATCAGTATATTAAATTACATCTAATACCATTATTACTATATCTACATTGGTCTGTGGGATTAAATCAGTATATTACATTTCATCTGATGTAGATATAGTAATAATGATATTGTTATTAAATGTATATTACATATCTAATGTAGGTATAGTAATAACGATACTGTTATTATATGTACATTGATCTGTGGGATGGTATCAGTATATTACATTATATCTATTGTAGATATAGTATAAGTGATACTGGTATTCAATGTACATTGATCTGTGGGTAGGGATCAGCATATTACATTATATCTAATGTAGATATAGTAATAATGATATTGTTATTAAATGTACATTGATCTGTGGGATTAAATCAGTATATTAAATTACATCTGATGTAGATATAGTAATAATGGTATTGTTATTAAATGTATATTACATATCAAATGTAGATATAGTAATAACGATACTGCCATTATATGTACACTGATATGTGGGAAGGTATCAGTATATTACATTATATCTAATGTAGATATAGTAATAACGAAGCTGTTATTATATGTACATTGATCTGTGTGATTAAATCAGTATATTAAAGTACATCCGATATAGATATAGTAATAATGGTATTATTATTAAATGTACATTGGTCTGTGGGATTAAATCAGTATATTAAATTACCTCTGATGTAGATATAGTAATAATGATATTGTTATTAAATGTATATTACATATCAAATGTAGATATAGTAATAACGATACTGCCATTATATGTACACTGATATGTGGGAAGGTATCAGTATATTACATTATATCTAATGTAGATATAGTAATAACGAAGCTGTTATTATATGTACATTGATCTGTGTGATTAAATCAGTATATTAAAGTACATCCGATATAGATATAGTAATAATGGTATTATTATTAAATGTACATTGGTCTGTGGGATTAAATCAGTATATTAAATTACCTCTGATGTAGATATAGTAATAATGATATTGTTATTAAATGTACATTGGTCTGTGGGATTAAATCAGTATATTAAATTTCATCTGATGTAGATATAGTGATAATGATACTGTTATTAAATGTACATTGGTCTGTGGGAATAAATCAGTATATTACATTAAATCTGATGTAGATATATTAATAATGATATTGTTATTAAATGTATATTATATATGAAATGTAGATATAGAAATAACGATACTGCCATTATATGTACATTGATCGGTGGGATGTGATCAGTATATTATATTGTATCGAATGTAGATATAGTAATATTGATATTGTTTTTAAATGTACATTGGTCTGTGGGAATAAATCAGTATATTACATTACATCTGATGTAGATATATTAATAATGATATTGTTATTAAATGTATATTACATATCAAATGGAGATGTAGTAATAACGATACTGCCATTATATGTACATTGATCGGTGGGAAGGGATCATTATATTACATTATATCTAATGTAGATACAGTAATAATGATATTGTTATTAAATGTATATTACATATCTAATGTAGATATAGTAATAACGATACTGTTATTATATGAACATTGATCTGTGGGAAGGTATCAGTATATTACATTATATCTAATGTAGATATAGTAATAACGATATTGTTACCAAAAATTACACTGATTTGTGGGAAGGCATCAGTATATTACATTATATCCAATGTCGATATAGTATAAATGATACTGTTATTCAATGTACATTGATCTGTGGGAAGGGATCAGTATATTGCAGAAGATCTAATGCAGATATAGTAATAACGATACTGTTATTAAGTGTTTATTACGTATCTAATGTAGATATAGTAATGACGATATTGTTTCAATCTTGCATTGATCTGTGTTAGGTGATCAGTATATTACATTATATCTAATGAAGATATAGTAATAATGATATTGTTATTAAATGTACATTGGCGTGTGGGAATAAATCAGTATATTACATTACATCTGATGTAGATATAGTAATAATGATACTTTTATTAAATGTATAATACATATCATATGTAGATATAGTAATAACGATACTGCCATTATATGTTCATTGATCGGTGGGAAGGGATCATTATATTAAATTATATCTAATGTAAATATAGTAATAATGATATTGTTATTAAATATACATGGGTCTGTGGGATTAAATCAGTCTATTAAATTTCATCTGATGTAGATATAGTAATAATGATATTGTTATTAAATGTATATTACATATCTAATGTAGATATAGTAATAACGATACTGTTATTATATGAACATTGATCTGTGGGAAGGTATCAGTATATTACATTGTATCTGATGTAGATATAGTATGATATTGTTATTAAATGTACATTGGTCTGTGGTAATAAATCAGTATATTACATTTCTACTGATGTAGATATAGTAATAACGATACTGTTATTAAATGTATATTACATATCTAATGTAGATATAGTAACAACGAAACTGTTATTATATGTACATTGATCTGTGGGAAGGTATCAGTATATTACATTACATCTAATGTAGATATAGTAATAATGAAACTGTCATTATATGTGCATTGATCTGTGGGATTAAATCAGTACATTAAATTACATCTGATGTAGATATAGTAATAATGATATTGTTATTAAATGTATATTACATATCTAATGTAGATATAGTAATAACGATACTGTTATTATATGTACATCGATCTGTGGGAAGGGATCAGTATATTACATTATATCTAATGTAGATATAGTAATAATGATATTGTTACCCAAATTACATTGATCTGCGGGAAGTGATCAGTATATTAGATTATATGTAATGAAGATATAGTAATAATGATATTGTTATTAAATGTACATTGGTCTGTGGGATTAAATCAGTATATTACATTACATCTGATGTAGATATAGTAATAATGGTATTGTTATTAAATGTATATTACATTATCTCTAATGTAGATATAGTAATAATGATATTGTTACCAAAATTACATTGATCTGTGGGAAGGGATCAGTATATTACATTATATCTAATGTAGATATAGTAATAATGAATCTGTCATTATATGTACATTGATCTGTGGGATTAAATCAGTATATTAAATTACATTTGATGTAGATATAGTAGTAATGATATTGTTATTAAATGTATATTACATATCAAATGTAGATATAGTAATAACGATACTGCCATTACATGTACATTGATCGGTGGGATGTGATCATTATATTATATTATATCTAATGTAGATATAGTAATAATGATATTGTTATTAAATGTACATTGGTCTGTGGGATTAAATTAGTATATTAAATTACCTCTGATGTAGATAGAGTAATAATGATATTGTTAT
The DNA here is from genome assembly GCF_907164935.1 of Osmia bicornis bicornis. Taxonomy (NCBI): domain Eukaryota; kingdom Metazoa; phylum Arthropoda; class Insecta; order Hymenoptera; family Megachilidae; genus Osmia; species Osmia bicornis. The sequence continues at coordinate 38,481 of NW_025791296.1, forward strand.
TAAATGTACATTGGTCTGCGGGATTAAATCAGTATATTAAATTTCATCTGATGTAGATATAGTAATAGTGATATTGTTATTAAATGTATATTACATATCTAATGTAGATATAGTAATAACGAAACTGTTATTATATGTACATTGATCTGTGGGTAGGGATCAGTATATTACATTATATCTAATGTAGATATAGTAATAATGATATTGTTATTAAATGTACATTGATCTGTGGGATTAAATCAGTATATTAAATTACATCTGATGTAGACATAGTAATAATGGTATTGTTATTAAGTGTACATTGGTCTGTGGGATTAAATCAGTATATTAAATTACATCTGATGTAGATATAGTAATAATGGTATTGTTATTAAATGTACATTGGTCTGTGTGAAGGTATCAGTATATTACATTATATCTATTGTAGATATAGTAATAACGAAACTGTTATTATATGTACATTGATCTGTGGGTAGGGATCATTATATTACATTATATCTAATGTAGATATAGTAATAATGATATTGTTATTAAATGTACATTGATCTGTGGGATTAAATCAGTATATTAAATTACATCTGATGTAGATATAGTAATAATGGTATTGTTATTAAATGTACATTGGTCTGTGGGACTAAATCAGTATATTACATTTCATCTGATGTAGATATAGTAATAATGATATTGTTATTAAATGTATATTACATATCTAATGTAGATATAGTAATAACGATACTGTTATTATATGTACATTGATCTGTGGGAAGTGATCAGTATATTACATTATATCTAATGAAGATATAGTAATAATAATGTTGTTATTAAATGTACATTGGTCTGTGGGAATAAATCAGTATGTTACATTACATCTGATGTAGATATATTAATAATGATATTGTTATTAAATGTATATTACATATCAAATGTAGATATAGTAATAACGATACTGCCATTATATGTACACTGATATGTGGGAAGGTATCAGTATATTACATTATATCTAATGTAGATATAGTAATAACGAAGCTGTTATTATATGTACATTGATCTGTGTGATTAAACCAGTGTATTAAAGTACATCCGATATAGATATAGTAATAATGATATTCTTATTAAATGTACATTGGTCTGTGGGATTAAATCAGTATATTAAATTACCTCTGATGTAGATATAGTAATAATGATATTGTTATTAAATGTACATTGGTCTGCGGGATTAAATCAGTATATTAAATTACATCTGATGTAGATATAGTAATAATGGTATTGTTATTAAATGTACATTGGTCTGTGGGATTAAATCAGTATATTACATTACATCTGATGTAGATATATTAATAATGATATTGTTATTAAATGTATATTACATATCAAATGGAGATGTAGTAATAACGCTACTGCCATTATATGTACATTGATCGGTGGGAAGGGATCATTATATTACATTCTATCTAATGTAGATACAGTAATAATGATATTGTTATTAAATGTATATTACATATCTAATGTAGATATAGTAATAACGATACTGTTATTATATGAACATTGATCTGTGGGAAGGGATCAGTATATTACATTATATCTAATGTAGATATAGTAATAACGATATTGTTACCAAAAATTACACTGATCTGTGGGAAGGCATCAGTATATTACATTATATCCAATGTCGATATAGTATAAATGATACTGTTATTCAATGTACATTGATCTGTGGGAAGGGATCAGTATATTGCAGGAGATCTAATGCAGATATAGTAATAACGATACTGTTATTAAGTGTTTATTACGTATCTAATGTAGATATAGTAATGACGATATTGTTTCAATCTTGCATTGATCTGTGGGGGGTGATCAGTATATTACATTATATCTAATGAAGATATAGTAATAATGATATTGTTATTAAATGTACATTGGCCTGTGGGAATAAATCAGTATATTACATTACATCTGATGTAGATATATTAATAATGATACTTTTATTAAATGTATAATACATATCATATGTAGATATAGTAATAACGATACTGCCATTATATTTTCATTGATCGGTGGGAAGGGATCATTATATTAAATTATATCTAATGTAGATATAGTAATAATGATATTGTTATTAAATATACATGGGTCTGTGGGATTAAATCAGTCTATTAAATTTCATCTGATGTAGATATAGTAATAATGATATTGTTATTAAATGTATATTACATATCTAATGTAGATATAGTAATAACGATACTGTTATTATATGTACATTGATCTGTGGGAAGGTATCAGTATATTACATTGTATCTGATGTAGATATAGTATGATATTGTTATTAAATGTACATTGGTCTGTGGTAATAAATCAGTATATTACATTTCTACTGATGTAGATATAGTAATAACGATACTGTTATTAAATGTATATTACATATCTAATGTAGATATAGTAACAACGAAACTGTTATTATATGTACATTGATCTGTGGGAAGGTATCAGTATATTACATTACATCTAATGTAGATATAGTAATAATGAAACTGTCATTATATGTGCATTGATCTGTGGGATTAAATCAGTACATTAAATTACATCTGATGTAGATATAGTAATAATGATATTGTTATTAAATGTATATTACATATCTAATGTAGATATAGTAATAACGATACTGTTATTATATGTACATCGATCTGTGGGAAGGGATCAGTATATTACATTATATCTAATGTAGATATAGTAATAATGATATTGTTACCCAAATTACATTGATCTGCGGGAAGTGATCAGTATATTAGATTATATGTAATGAAGATATAGTAATAATGATATTGTTATTAAATGTACATTGGTCTGTGGGATTAAATCAGTATATTACATTACATCTGATGTAGATATAGTAATAATGGTATTGTTATTAAATGTATATTACATTATCTCTAATGTAGATATAGTAATAATGATATTTTAACAAAATTACATTGATCTGTGGGAAGGGATCAGTATATTACATTATATCTAATGAAGATATAGTAATAATAATATTGTTATTATATGTGCATTGATCTGTGGGATTAAATCAGTATATTAAATTACATCTGATGTAGATATAGTAATAATGATATAGTTATTAAATGTATATTACATATCAAATGTAGATATAGTAATAACGATACAGCCATTACATGTACATTGATCGGTGGGATGTGATCATTATATTATATTATATCTAATGTAGATATAGTAATAATGATATTGTTATTAAATGTACATTGGTCTGTGGGATTAAATTAGTATATTAAATTACCTCTGATGTAGATAGAGTAATAATGATATTGTTATTAAATGTACATTGGTCTGCGGGATTAAATCAGTATATTAAATTTCATCTGATGTAGATATAGTAATAGTGATATTGTTATTAAATGTATATTACATATCTAATGTAGATATAGTAATAACGAAACTGTTATTATATGTACATTGATCTGTGTCGAGGGATCAGTATATTACATTATATCTAATGTAGATATAGTAATAATGATATTGTTATTAAATGTACATTGATCTGTGGGATTAAATCAGTATATTAAATTACATCTGATGTAGACATAGTAATAATGGTATTGTTATTAAGTGTACATTGGTCTGTGGGATTAAATCAGTATATTAAATTACATCTGATGTAGATATAGTAATAATGGTATTGTTATTAAATGTACATTGGTCTGTGTGAAGGTATCAGTATATTACATTATATCTATTGTAGATATAGTAATAACGAAACTGTTATTATATGTACATTGATCTGTGGGTAGGGATCATTATATTACATTATATCTAATGTAGATATAGTAATAATGATATTGTTATTAAATGTACATTGATCTGTGGGATTAAATCAGTATATTAAATTACATCTGATGTAGATATAGTAATAATGGTATTGTTATTAAATGTACATTGGTCTGTGGGATTAAATCAGTATATTAAATTTCATCTGATGTAGATATAGTAATAATGATATTGTTATTAAATGTACATTACATATCTAATGTAGATATAGTAATAACGATACTGCCATTATATGTACATTGATCGGTGGGAAGGGATCATTATATTACATTATATCTAATGTAGATATAATAATAATGATATTGTTAATAAATGTATATTACATATCTAATGTAGATATAGTAATAACGATACTGCCATTATATGTACACTGATATGTGGGAAGGTATCAGTATATTACATTATATCTAATGTAGATATAGTAATAACGAAGCTGTTATTATATGTACATTGATCTGTGTGATTAAATCAGTATATTAAAGTACATCCGATATAGATATAGTAATAATGGTATTATTATTAAATGTACATTGGTCTGTGGGATTAAATCAGTGTATTAAATTACCTCTGATGTAGATATAGTAATAATGATATTGTTATTAAATGTACATTGGTCTGCGGGATTAAATCAGTATATTAAATTACATCTGATGTAGATATAGTAATAATGGTATTGTTGTTAAATGTATATTACATATCAAATGTAGATATAGTAATAACGATACTGCCATCATATGTACATTGATCGGTTGGAAGGGATCATTATATTACATCATATCTAATGTAGATATAGTAATAATGATATTGTTATTAAATGTACATTGATCTGTGGGATTAAATAAGTATATTAAATTACATCTGATGTAGATATAGTAATAATGGTATTGTTATTAAATGTACATTGGTCTGTGGGACTAAATCAGTATATTACATTTCATCTGATGTAGATATAGTAATAATGATATTGTTATTAAATGTATATTACATATCTAATGTAGATATAGTAATAACGATACTGTTATTATATGTACATTGATCTGTGGGAAGTGATCAGTATATTACATTATATCTAATGAAGATATAGTAATAATAATGTTGTTATTAAATGTACATTGGTCTGTGGGAATAAATCAGTATGTTACATTACATCTGATGTAGATATATTAATAATGATATTGTTATTAAATGTATATTACATATCAAATGTAGATATAGTAATAACGATACTGCCATTATATGTACACTGATATGTGGGAAGGTATCAGTATATTACATTATATCTAATGTAGATATAGTAATAACGAAGCTGTTATTATATGTACATTGATCTGTGTGATTAAATCAGTATATTAAAGTACATCCGATGTAGATATAGTAATAATGGTATTGTTCTTAAATGTACATTGGTCTGTGGGATTAAATCAGTATATTAAATTACCTCTGATGTAGATATAGTAATAATGATATTGTTATTAAATGTACATTGGTCTGCGGGATTAAATCAGTATATTAAATTACATCTGATGTAGATATAGTAATAATGGTATTGTTATTAAATGTACATTGGTCTGTGGGATTAAATCAGTATATTACATTTCATCTGATGTAGATATAGTAATAATGATATTGTTATTAAATGTATATTACATATCTAATGTAGATATAGTAATAACGATACTGTTATTATATGTACATTGATCTGTGTGATTAAATCAGTATATTAAATTACATCTGACGTAAATATAGTAATAATGGTAATGTTATTAAATGTACATTGGTCTGTGGGATTAAATCAGTATATTAAATTACCTCTGATGTAGATATAGTAATAATGATATTGTTATTAAATGTACATTGCTCTGTGGGATTAAATCAGTATATTAAATTTCATCTGATGTAGATATAGTAATAATGATATTGTTAATAAATGTATATTATATATCTAATGTTGATATAGTAATAACGATACTGTTATTATATGTATATTGATCTGTGGGAAGGTATCAGTATATTACATTATATCTATTGTAGATATGGTAATAACGAAACCGTTATTATATGTACATTGATCTGTGGGAAGGGATCAGTATATTACATTGTATCTAATGTAGATATAATAATAATGATATTGTTATTAAATGTATATTATATATCAAATGTAGATATAGTAATAACGATCCTGCCATTATATGTACATTGATCGGTGGGAAGGGATCATTATATTACATTATATCTAATGTAAATATAGTAATAATGATATTGTTATTAAATGTACATTGGTCTGTGGGATTAAATCAGTCTATTAAATTTCATCTGATGTAGATATAGTAATAATGATATTGTTATTAACTGTATATTACATATCTAATGTAGATATAGTAATAACGATACTGTTATTATATGTACATTGATCTGTCGGAAGGAATCAGTATATTGCAGGAGATCTAATGCAGATATAGTAATAACGATACTGTTATTAAGTGTTTATTACGTATCTAATGTAGATATAGTAATGACGATATTGTTTCAATCTTGCATTGATCTGTGGGAGGTGATCAGTATATTACATTATATCTAATGAAGATATAGTAATAATGATATTGTTATTTAATGTACATTGGTGTGTGGGAATAAATCAGCATATTACATTACATCTGATGTAGATATATTAATAATGATATTGCTATTAAATGTATATTACATATCATATGTAGATATACTAATAACGATAGTGCCATTATATGTACATTGATCGGTGGGAAGGGATCATCATATTACATTATATCTAATGTAAATATAGTAACAACGAAACTGTTATTATATGTACATTGATCTGTGGGAAGGAATCAGAATATTACATTATATCTAATGTAGATATAGTAATAACGATACTGTTATTATATGTATATTAATCTGTGGGAAGGTATCAGTACATTACATTATATCTATTGTAGATATAGTAATAACGATACTGTTATTAAGTGTTTATTACGTATCTAATGTAGATATAGTAATGACGATATTGTTTCAATCTTGCATTGATCTGTGGGAAGTGATCAGTATATTACATAATATATAATGTAGATATAGTAATGACGAAACTGTTATTATATGTACATTGGTCTGTGGGATTAAATCAGTATATCAAATTACATCTGATGGAGATATAGTAATAATGGTATTGTTAATAAATGTATATTACATTATCTCTAATGTAGATATAGTAAGAATGATATTGTTACCAAAATTACATTGATCTGAGGGAAGGGATCAGTATATTACATTATATTCAATGTAGATATAGTATAAATGATACTGTTATTAAATGTACATTGGTCTGTGGGATTAAATCAGTATATTACATTTCATCTGATGGAGATATAGTAATAATGATATTGTTATTAAATGTATATTACATATCTAATGTAGATATAGTAATAACGATACTGTTATTGCATGTACATTGATCTGTGGGAAGGTATCAGTATATTACATTATATCTATTGTAGATATAGTAATAATGATATTGTTATTAAATGTATATTATATATCATATGTAGATATATTAATAACGATACTGCCATTATATGTACATTGATCGGTGGGAAGGGATCATTATATTACATTATATCTAATGTAAATATAGTAATAATGATATTGTTATTAAATGTACATTGGTCTGTGGGATTAAATCAGTCTATTAAATTTCATCTGATGTAGATATAGTAATAATGATATTGTTATTAACCCTTTCGCTACGGCAGTCCGTTCCGCGGGAGTAGCTCCACTGAACGGGGCACCGCGCCGCGCAGTGTGCACATCGCGCATCGGTAGTCTTCGATGTTCGCACGTACGTCTTTCAATGGCACTTTGGAATTGTCTTGTATGTATACTTTTTTACGAGTTATGTAACATCTGTTTCGTCATATTATATAGAAAATCATAAAAATGAGTATATTGTGGTTATTCAGAAATTTACATATTAACAAATTTTATTATTATTATAAATAAAAATACAATTAAGGTAATTAGATATCAAATTATACAATAATTCTTAGTAATATAACTCTGTATGGTAGATTGTAAAGCAAGGTGCCACGCAGAGACCAACATTACAATCTTTACATTCATATCGAGTATCGCGTCTTTTGTCGTTTGCGGTACAAACGACGCACCTTCTATTTCGGTTTTTTCTTGGTGGTTTATACAGTGAGGGAAAATGCCGTTCTATTAGCCGTAATGGATCGTTTTTGCCTGTTTGATGATGATAAGTAGTGTTCATATGATATTTTTGCAATATTTGTCGGATCAATTTCAAGTGAAATTTGGCTATAGATATCGGTTGTTGCGTGTTGTGTTTATATAGACAGTATGCATTCCACACGCATATGTCCAGCAAATGGAAAAAATATTTACGATACCATTTCATAGATTTACGTGTCGAATTTATAGTGCTAATCACCATGTCTACTTTGTCGACAGAACCCATACAATTATTGTAATCTAAGACGCATACTGGTTTTTGAATTTTCTTTCCTCCACGCCTAACAACCGTTGCAAACTCTGAAGTATGCATGGTGGATAACATATAAACTTCTTTCTTATCCATCCATTTTACAGCTAATAAATTTTTAGTTGAACGGGAAGATGCCTCTCCTTTTCTCAGTATATCAGTAATCTTTGGCATTCCTCGTCGCCTTTTTGATACCGTCCCGCACGCATTTGTATAATTATCATACAATAAATTAAACAAGGGTGGGCTTGAATACCAGTTATCTAGAAAAACTGTGTGTCCTTTTCCTAGATAGTGCGCCATTAGTGTTTCTACTATCGCTCCCGATTTGCCGATTTCCTTATTTTGGCTGTTGCTCATAGTCGATGACCCGGCATAAATAATAAGGTCTTGTACAAAACCAGTTCGGCAATCACAAAGAATGAATGACTTGATGCCAAATCTACTTCTCTTTGAAGGAATATATTGTTTGAAGGAAAGTCTCCCTTTATAGAGAAGTAAACTTTCATCGATGCACAAGTCTCGGTAAGGATAAAATGATTGGCTGAAATTATTTCGGAGCATATCGACCACGTTCCTTATTTTATATAATTTATCATTGGTAGGTCTGATATCTTGGCTGAAATGTAGCATCGATAGCAATTTAAAATAGCGGTCTCTAGGCATAATCTCTCCAAAAATATCACTACGTAGGAGTTTGTCTACACTCCAGTATTCCCCTAGGGATAGCTTCTTATTGCGTGTCATTAGAAATGACACTGCAAAAAAGCGGTATATTTCGGATAGTGTCGTTCCTTCACCATCTTTCATATTATTGTTATTTTTTTTTAACCAATAGTCATTTGTTTCATTTACAATGTATTGCACGAACTCGTTTGAAGCAAAGAGCTCAAAGTAATCAATTATTTTCGCTAATCTGCTAATGTTTGCTATAATTCCTGTATTTTCAGCTGTAAATGGATGTATCTTAGGGATGAATGTGTTTGTGGTCCACGAATCGCAATAGTCGTTATTGTCTCTCTCATTGTTTTCTACTTCTGAGTCTGAGGTATTACATATATATCTTCTTTTTTTGTTCAGAGTGAAATTATCTACGTTTTCACTCTCGGAACCATTTTCGGAGTCGGTTAATCCATTCAAAAATAGAATGCTTTTTGAACTCCTTCCTGGCATTCTAACAAGGATGCAAATAAAAATTAAAAAGCAAACTTTACGCAAACCTACAATTAAATTTTCAAATAACCGTTACTAACCTCGAAATTGATCTTAACTGTAAAAGCAGACAATAATCTTTTCAATCTATATCTTGTCCGACTTAATATCGGTTCAAGAGATACTTTATATTATAATCCTTGTTTTCGATTGTAGCTTTGTGCCTTACTAATACTTTACCATCCAATAGAAAAAAATTGAAGATTCTTATTTCGTATATAAAATATGCAGGATTTAGTTCAGTACGAACTATTAGATTCAAAAGATATTCTACCGGTATAGTAGATTCTGTTTTACTAACGGTCAGCGTAGGTGGCCTCGCGGACGCCGATTATAGTCGGCGCCCGTACACACAGCACGTCGCGCGGACACCGACTATAGCCGGCATCCGTACACACAGCACGTCGCGCGGCCGCCGACTATAGTCGGCGTCCGTAGCGAAAGGGTTAAATGTATATTACATATCTAATGTAGATATAGTAATAACGATACTGTTATTATATGTACATTGATCTGTCGGAAGGAATCAGTATATTGCAGGAGATCTAATGCAGATATAGTAATAACGATACTGTTATTAAGTGTTTATTACGTATCTAATGTAGATATAGTAATGACGATATTGTTTCAACCTTGCATTGATCTGTGGGAGGTGATCAGTATATTACATTGTATCCAATGTAGATATAGTAATAATGATATTGTTATTAAATGTACATTGGTGTGTGGGAATAAATCAGCATATTACATTACATCTGATGTAGATATATTAATAATGATATTGCTATTAAATGTATATTACATATCATATGTAGATATACTAATAACGATACTGCCATTATATGTACATTGATCGGTGGGAAGGGATCATCATATTACATTATATCTAATGTAAATATAGTAATAATCATATTGTTATTAAATGTACATTGGTCTGTGGGATTAAATCAGTCTATTAAATTTCATCTGATGTAGATATAGTAATAATGATATTGTTATTAAATGTATATTACATATCAAATGTAGATATAGTAATAACGATTCTGCCATTATACGTACATTGATCGGTGGGATGTGATCATTATATTACATTATATCTAATGTAGATATAGTAATAATGATATTGTTATTAAATGTATATTACATATCTAATCTAGATATAGTAATAACGATACTGTTATTATATGTATATTGATCTGTGGGAAGGTATCAGTATATTACATTATATCTATTGTAGATATAGTAATAACGAATCTGTTATTATATGTACATTGATCTGTGGGTAGGGATCAGTATATTACATTATATCTAATGTAGATATAGTAATAATGATATTGTTACCAAAAATTACACTGATCTGTGGGAAGGTATCAGTATATTACATTATATCTATTGTAGATATAGTAATAATGATATTGTTATTAAATGTATATTATATATCATATGTAGATATATTAATAACGATACTGCCATTATATGTACATTGATCGGTGGGAAGGGATCATTATATTACATTATATCTAATGTAAATATAGTAATAATGATATTGTTATTAAATGTACATTGGTCTGTGGGATTAAATCAGTCTATTAAATTTCATCTGATGTAGATATAGTAATAATTATATTGTTATTAACTGTATATTACATATCCAATGTAGATATAGTAATAACGATACTGTTATTATATGTACATTGATCTGTCGGAAGGAATCAGTATATTGCAGGAGATCTAATGCAGATATAGTAATAACGATACTGTTATTATATGTATATTGATCTGTGGGAAGGTATCACTATATTACATTATATCTATTGTAGATATAGTAATAACGAAACTGTTATTATATGTACATTGATCTGTGGGAAGGTATCACTATATTACATTATATCTAATGAGGACATAGTAATAATGATATTGTTATTAAATGTATATTACATATCTAATGTAGATATAGTAATAACGATACTGTTATTATATGTACATTGATCTGTGCGAAGGCATCAGTATATTACATTATATTCAATGTAGATATAGTAGAAATGACACTGGTATTCAATGTACATTGATCTGTGGGAAGGAATCAGTATATTGCAGTAGGTCTAATGTAGATATAGTAATAACGATACTGCTATAAAATGTTTATTACGTATCTAATGCAGATATAGTAATGACGATATTGTTACAATCTTGCATTGATCTGTGGGAAGTGATCAGTATATTACATTATATCTAATGAAGATATAGTAATAATAATATTGTTATTAAATGTACATTGGTCTGTGGGATTAAATCAGTATATTACATTACATCTGATGTAGATATAGTAATAATGATATTGTAATTAAATGTACATTGGTCTGTGGGATTAAATCAGTATATTACATAACATCTGATGTAGATATATTAATAATGATATTGTTATTAAATGTATATTACATATCTAATGTAGATATAGTAATAACGATACTGTTATTATATGTACATTGATCTGTGGGAAGGTATCAGTATATTACATTATATCTAATGTAGATATAGTAATAACGAAGCTGTTATTATATGTACATTGATCAGTGTGATTAAATCAGTATATTAAAGTACATCCGATGTAGATATAGTAATAATGGTATTGTGATTAAATGTACATTGGTCTGTGGGATTAAATCAGTATATTAAATTACCTCTGATGTAGATATAGTAATAATGATATTGTTATGAAATGTACATTGGTCTGTGGGATTAAATCAGTATATTAAATATCATCTGATGTAGATATAGTAATAGTGATATTGTTATTAAATGTATATTACATAGCTAATGTAGATATAGTAATAACGTTACTGTTATTATATGTACATTGATCTGTGGGAAGGTATCAGTATATTACATTATATCCAATGTCGATATAGTATAAATGATACTGTTATTCAATGTACATTGATCTGTGGGAAGGGATCAGTATATTACATTATATCTAATGTAGATATAGTAATAACGAAGCTGTTATTATATGTACATTGATCTGTGGGATTAAATCAGTATATTAAATTACATCTGATGTAGATATGGTAATAATGGTATTGTTATTAAATGTATATTACACATCTAACGTAGATATAGTAATAACGATACTGTTATTATATGTATATTGATCTGTGGGAAGGTATCAGTATATTACATTATATCTATTGTAGATATAGTAATAACGAAACTGGTATTATATGTATAATGACCTGTGGGAAGGTATCAGTATATTACATTATATCTATTGTAGATACTGTAATAACGAAACTGTTATTATATGTGCATTGATTTGTGGGAAGGTATCAGTATATTACATTGTACCCAATGTAGATATAGTAATAATGATATTGTTATTAAATGTACATTGGTCTGTGGGAATAAAACAGTATAGTACATTACATCTGATGTAGATATATTAATAATGATATTGTTATTAAATGTATATTACATATCAAATGTAGATATAGTAATAACGATACTGCCATTATATGTACATTGATCGGTGGGAAGGGATCATTATATTACATTATATCTAATTTAGATATAGTAATAATATTGTTACCAAAATTACATTGATCTATGGGAAGGGATCAGTATATTACATTATATTCAATGTAGATATAGTATGAATGATACTGGTATTCAATGTACATTGGTCTGTGGGAATAAATCAGTATATTACATTTCATCTGATGTAGCTGTAGTAATAATGATACTGTTGTAAAATGTATATTACATATCTATTGTAGATATAGTAATAACGAAACTGTTATTATATGTACATTGATCTGTGGGTAGGGATCAGTATATTACATTATATCTAATGTGAGATACAGTAATAATGATATTGTTACCAAAAGTACATTGATCTGTGCGAAGGCATCAGTATATTACATTATATCCAATGTAGATATAGTATAAATGATACTGGTATTCAATGTACATTGATCTGTGGGAAGGTGTCAGTATATTACCTTATATCTATTGTAGACATAGTAATAACGAAACTGTTACTATATGTACATTGATCTGTGGGAAGGGATCAGTATATTACATTATATCTATTGTAGATATCGTAACTACGACACTGTTATTATACGTACATTGATCTGTGGGAAGGTATTAGTATATTACATTGTATCCAATGTAGATATAGTAATAATGATATTGTTATTAAATGTACATTGGTCTGTGGGATTAAATCAGTATATTACATTTCATCTGATGTAGATACATTAATAATGATATTGTCCTTATATGTATATTGCATATCAAATGGAGATATAGTAATAACGATACTGCCATTATATGTACATTGATCGGTGGGAAGGGATCATTATATTACATTATATCTAATGCAGATATAGTAATAATGATATTGTTTTTAAATGTACATTGGCCTGTGGGATTAAATCAGTATATTACATTTCATCTGATGTAGATATAGTAATAATGATAATGTTATTAGATGTATATTACATATCTAATGTAGATATAGTAATAACGATACTGTTATTATATGTATATTGATCTGTGGGAAGGTATCAGTATATTACATTATATCCAATGTCGATATAGTATAAATGATACTGTTATTCAATGTACATTGATCTGTGGGAAGGGATCAGTATATTGCAGAAGATCTAATGCAGATATAGTGATAACGATACTGTTATTATATGAACATTGATCTGTGGGAATGTATCAGTATATTACATTATATCTAATGTAGATATAGTAATAACGATACTGTTATTATATGTATATTGATCTGTGGGAAGGTATCAGTATATTACATTATATCTATTGTAGATATAGTAATAACGAAACTGTTATTATATGTACATTGATCTGTGGGTAGGGATCAGTATATTACATTATATCTAATGTAGATATAGTAATAATGATATTGTTACCGAAAATTACACTGATTTGTGGGAACGCATCAGTATATTACATTATATCCAATGTCGATATAGTATAAATGATACTGTTATTCAATGTACATTGATCTGTGGGAAGGGATCAGTATATTGCAGAAGATCTAATGCAGATATAGTAATAACGATATTGTTATTAAGTGTTTATTACGTATCTAATGTAGATATAGTAATGACGATATTGTTTCAATCTTGCATTGATCTGTGGGAGGTGATCAGTATATTACATTATATCTTATGAAGATATAGTAATAATGATATTGTTATTAAATGTACATTGGCGTGTGGCAATAAATCAGTATATTACATTACATCTGATGTAGATATATTAATAATGATATTGTTATTAAATGTATATTACATATCATATGTAGATATAGTAATAACGATACTGCCATTATATGTACATTGATCGGTGGGAAGGGATCATTATATTACATCATATCTAATGTAGATATAGTAATAATGATATTGTTATGAAATGTACATTGATCTGTTGGATTAAATCAGTATATTAAATTACATCTGATGTAGATATAGTAATAATGGTATTGTTATTAAATGTACATTGGTCTGTGGGATTAAATCAGTATATTAAATTTCATCTGATGTGGATATAGTAATAATGATATTGTTATTAAATGTATATTACATATCTAATGTAGATGTAGTAATAACGATACTGTTATTATATGTACATTGATCTGTGGGAAGGTATCAGTATATTACATTGTATCCAATGTAGATATAGTAATAATGATATTGTTATTAAATGTACATTGGTCTGTGGGATTAAATCAGTATATTTAATTTCATCTGATGTAGATATAGTAATAATGATATTGTTATTAAATGTATATTACATATCTAATGTTGATATAGTAATAACGATACTGTTATTATATGTATATTGATCTGTGGGAAGGTATCAGTATATTACATTATATCTATTGTAGATATAGTAATAACCAAACTGTTATTATATGTACATTGATCTGTGGGAAGGTATCAGTATATTACATTGTATCCAATGTAGATATAGTAATAATGATATTGTTATTAAATGTACATTGGTCTGTGGGAATAAATCAGTATATTACATTCCATCTGATGTAGATATATTTATAATGATATTGTTATTAAATGTATATTACATATCAAATGTAGATGTAGTAATAACGATACTGCCATTATATGTACGTTGATCGGTGGGAAGGGATCATTATATTACATTATATCTAATTTAGATATAGTAATAATGTTATTTTTATTAAATGTACATTGGTCTGTGGGATTAAATCAGTATATTAAATTTCATCTGGTGTAGATATAGTGATAATGATACTGTTATTAAATGTACATTGGTCTGTGGGAATAAATCAGTGTATTACATTTCATCTGATGTAGATATAGTAATAACGATACTGTTATTATATGTACATTGATCTGTGGGAAGGTATCAGTATATTACATTATATCTATTTTAGATATAGTAATAACGAAACTGTTATTATATGTACATTGATCTGGGGGTAGGGATCAGTATATTACATTATATCTAATGTAGATATAGTAATAATGATATTGTTACCAAAAGTACATTGATCTGTGCGAAGGCATCAGTATATTACATTATATCTAATGAGGACATAGTAATAATGATATTGTTATTAAATGTATATTACATATCAAATGTAGATATAGTAATAACGATACTGCCATTATATGTACATTGATCGGTGGGAAGGGATCATTATATTACATTATATCTAATTTAGATATAGTAATAATGATATTGTTACCAAAATTACATTGATCTATGGGAAGGAATCAGAATATTACATTATATTCAATGTAGATATAGTATGAATGATACTGGTATTCAATGTACATTGGTCTGTGGGAATAAATCAGTATATTACATTTCATCTGATATAGATATAGTAATAATGATACTGTTGTTAAATGTATATTACATATCTATTGTAGATATAGTAATAACGAAACTGTTATTATATGTACATTGATCTGTGGGTAGGGATCAGTATATTACATTATATCTAATGTAGATACAGTAATAATGATATTGTTACCAAAAGTACATTGATCTGTGCGAAGGCATCAGTATATTACATTATATCCAATGTAGATATAGTAATAACGATACTGCCATTATATGTACATTGATCGGTGGGAAGGGATCATTATATTACATTATATCTAATGTAGATATAGTAATAATGATATTGTTAATAAATGTATATTACATATCTAATGTAGATATAGTAATAACGATACTGTTATTATATGTACATTGATCTGTGGGAAGGTATCAGTATATTACATTATATCTATTTTAGATATAGTAATAACGAAACTGTTATTATATGTACGTTGATCTGGGGGTAGGGAGCAGTATATTACATTA
Organism: Osmia bicornis bicornis; assembly: GCF_907164935.1. NCBI lineage: Eukaryota > Metazoa > Arthropoda > Insecta > Hymenoptera > Megachilidae > Osmia > Osmia bicornis. The sequence goes on from NW_025791296.1 coordinate 55,441, forward strand.
TATCTAATGTGAGATATAGTAATAATGATATTGTTACCAAAAGTACATTGATCTGTGCGAAGGCATCAGTATATTACATTATATCCAATGTAGATATAGTATAAATGATGCTGTTATGCAATGTACATTGATCTGTATGAAGGAATCAGTATATTGCAGGAGATCTAATGTAGATGTAGTAATAACGATACTGTTATTAAGTGTTTATTACGTATCTAATGTACATATAGTAATGACGATATTGTTACAATCTTACATTGATCTCTGGGAAGTGATCAGTATATTACATTATATCTATTGTAGATATAGTATGATATTGTTATTAAATGTACATTGGTCTGTGGGAATAAATCAGTATATTACATTTCATCTGATGTAGCTATAGTGATAATGATACTGTTATTAAATGTATATTACATATCTAATGTAGATATAGTAATAACGAAACTCTTATTATATGTACATTGGTCTGTGGGAACAAATCAGTATATTACATTACATCTGATGTAGATATATTAATAATGATATTGTTATTAAATGTATATTACATATCAAATGTAGATATAGTAATAATGATACTGCCATTATATGTACGTTGATCTGGGGGTAGGGATCAGTATATTACATTATATCTAATGTGAGATATAGTAATAACGATACTGTTATTGTATGCACATTGATCTGTGGGAAGGTATCAGTATATTACATTGTATCTAATGTAGATATAGTATGACATTGTTATTAAATGTACATTGGTCTGTGGGAATAAATCAGTATATTAAATTTCATCTGATGTAGATATATTAATAATGGTACTGTTATTAAATGTATATTACATATCAAATGTAGATATAGTAATAACGATACTGCCATTATATGTACATTGATCGGTGGGAAGGCATCATTATATTACATTATATCTAATTTAGATATAGTAATAATGATATTGTTATTAAATGTATATTACATATCTAATGTAGATATAGTAATAACGATACTGTTATTACATGTATATTGATCTGTGGGAAGGTATCAGTATATTGCATTATATCTATTGTAGATATAGTAATAACGAAACTGCTATTATATGTACATTGATCTGTGGGAAGGTATCAGTATATTACATTATATCTATTGTAGATATAGTAACTACGAAACTGTTATTATAAGGTCATTGATCTGTGGGAAGGTATCAGTATATTACATTGTATCTAATGTAGATATAGTATGATATTGTTATTAAATGTACATTGGTCTGTGGGAATAAATCAGTATATTACATTACATCTGATGTAGATATATTAATAATGATACTGTTATTGAATGTATATTACATATCAAATGTAGATATAGTAATAACGATACTGCCATTATATGTACATTGATCGGTGGGAAGGGATCATTATATTACATTATATCTAATTTAGATATAGTAATAATGATATTGTTATTAAATGTATATTACATATCTAATGTAGATATAGTAATAACGAAACTGCTATTATATGTACATTGATCTGTGGGAAGGTATCAGTATATTACATTGTATCCAATGTAGATGTAGTAATAATGATATTGTTATTAAATGTACATTTGTCTGTGGGAATAAATCAGTATATTAAATTACATCTGATGTAGATATAGTAATAATGGTATTGTTATTAAATGTAGATTGGTCTGTGGGATTAAATCAGTATATTACATTTCATCTGATGTAGATATATTAATAATGATATTGTCCTTATATGTATATTGCATATCAAATGGAGATATAGTAATAACGATACTGCCATTATATGTACATTGATCGGTGGGAAGGGATCATTATATTACATTATATCTAATGCAGATATAGTAATAATGATATTGTTTTTAAATGTACATTGGTCTGTGGAATTAAATCAGTATATTACATTTCATCTGATGTAGATATAGTAATAATGATAATGTTATTAGATGTATATTACATATCTAATGTAGATATAGTAATAACGATACTGTTATTATATGTATATTGATCTGTGGGAAGGTATCAGTATATTACATTATATCCAATGTCGATATAGTATAAATGATACTGTTATTCAATGTACATTGATCTGTGGGAAGGGATCAGTATATTGCAGAAGATCTAATGCAGATATAGTAATAACGATACTGTTATTATATGAACATTGATCTGTGGGAAGGTATCAGTATATTACATTATATCTAATGTAGATATAGTAATAACGATACTGTTATTATATGTATATTGATCTGTGGGAAGGTATCAGTATATTACATTATATCTATTGTAGATATAGTAATAACGAAACTGTTATTATATGTACATTGATCTGTGGGTAGGGATCAGTATATTACATTATATCTAATTTAGATATAGTAATAATGTTATTTTTATTAAATGTACATTGGTCTGTGGGATTAAATCAGTATATTAAATTTCATCTGGTGTAGATATAGTGATAATGATACTGTTATTAAGTGTACATTGGTCTGTGGGAATAAATCAGTGTATTACATTTCATCTGATGTAGATATAGTAATAATGGTATTGTTAATAAATGTATATTACATTATCTCTAATGTAGATATAGTAAGAATGATATTGTTACCAAAATTACATTGATCTGAGGGAACGGATCAGCATAATACATTATATTCAATGTAGATATAGTATAAATGATACTGGTAATCAATGTACATTGATCTGTGGGAAGGAATCAGTATATTGCAGTAGATCTAATGTAGATATAGTAATAACGATACTGTTATTAAGTGTTTATTACGTATCTAATGTAGATATAGTAATGACGATATTGTTACAATCTTGCATTGATCTGTGGGAAGTGATCAGTATATTACATTATATCTAATGAAGATATAGTAATAATGATATTGTTATTAAATGTACATTGGTGTGTGGGAATAAATCAGTATATTACATTACATCTGATGTAGATATATTAATAATGATATTGTTATTAAGTGTATATGACATATCAAATGTAGATATAGTAATAAAGATACTGCCATTATATGTACATTGATCGGTGGGAAGGGATCATTTTATTACATTATATCTAATGTAGATATAGTAGTAATGGTATTGTTATTAAATGTACATTGGTCTGTGGGATTTAATCAGTATATTACATTTCATCTGATGTAGATATAGTAATAATGATATTGTTATCAAATGTATATTTCATATCTAATGTAGATATAGTAATAACGATACTGTTATTATATGTATATTGATCTGTGGGAAGGTATCAGTATATTGCATTATATCTATTGTAGATATAGTAATAACGAAACTGTTATTATATGTACATTGATCTGTGGGAAGGTATCAGTATGTTACATTGTATCCAATGTAGATATAGTAATAATGATATTGTTATTAAATGTTCATTGATCTGTGGGAATAAATCAGTATATTACATTACATCTGATGTAGATATATTAATAATGATATTGTTATTAAATGTATATGACATATCAAATGTAGATATAGTAATAAAGATACTGCCCCCTAATCGGTTCCCCTCTCCAGTGATCTTGGCGCGTCAGTCTCGTGTATCGCTCGAATTTCATGGTATAGGACAAGTGCGTGTCCATAAGACTACTGCGTGTAAAAGAACATAAAAATGAATTTAATTCACTGAAGTTTTGCACTTCGAATATAAACGTAAGATAAATGTATAGTTTTATCATTTCACAGTTCGTTAACACATCGCAGATACGCAGTTAATGCATCAGTTAATTATTACGCAAAGGACTGCATCAAATATTTATTATCTTATTATGTTTATTATTATATTACTTATTATTATTATTATCTTAATATTATTATCTTATATTATATATTATCACTTTATATAATTATTTTATATTATATTTTTATTATTATTGTATTACTTTTATTATTGTTATTTATATATTATATTACTTATCATACTTGTATCATATTATATTATATTACGAATGTTTCGATTAAATTCATTTTTATTTTCATTTAAACGCAGTAGTTATTTTGTCCTTTTAAATTTGCTCTCTTAGAACTTACCGTTCCTATATGCTGGCATTGTGACTGAAATTCATGAATTGTCCTATACCAAAAAATTCGAGCGATACGCGAGACTGACACGCCAAGATCACTGGAGAGGGGTACCGTGCGACTCAACGTTTAATGCATTAACGTATATGGAAAATTTGACGGCTTTTTTCTAGGGGAAGGGTTGATTTCCGGCACATGGTTCCTTTCAGACTTCTTATCCCTTCGATGAGCACTATACGATAAGCCAATAAAAAAGTTTGACCTTGAAATTAGGGGTCAAGGTCAATTTTGCGGTCGCTTTCGTTGACAGATCTCCACCGATCCAGAGGTGTAGAATCGCTCCATATAGGTGGTGACATTTAATTTTTTTACACCCTGTACATTGATCGGTGGGAAGGGATCATTATATTACATTATATCTAATGTAGATATAGTAATAATGATATTGTTATTAAATGTACATTGGTCTGTAGGATTAAATCAGTATATTACATTTCATCTGATGTAGATATAGTAATAATGATATTGTTATTAAATGTATATTACATACCTAATGTAGATATAGTAATAACGATACTGTTATTATATGTACATTGATCTGTGGGAAGGAATCAGTATATTGCAGGAGATCTAATGCAGATATAGTAATAACGATACTGTTATTAAGTGTTTATTACGTATCTAATGTAGATATAGTAATGACGATATTGTTTCAATCTTGCATTGATCTGTGGGAGGTGATCAGTATATTACATTATATCTAATGAAGATATAGTTATAATGATATTGTTATTAAATGTACATTGGTATGTGGGAATAAATCAGTATATTAAATTTCATCTGATGTAGATATATTAATAATGATATTGCTATTAAATGTATATTACATATCAAATGTAGATATAGTAATAACGATTCTGCCATTATACGTATGTTACGTATCCGTCTTGGAAATTTCCTTATATGGTGTTACAAACCCTTCTCAAGAAATTTCCTTATATGGAATCGGATGTGTGCACCCGACACCAACCGTCTTCTAGAAAATTCGAGACCAACGCAAAGCAAGGGCGCGGTCCTACGGGTCACGTAGAGTCACTCCACACCACCCTTTTTACTCTAGTTTTTGAGTATAAAAAGGGTGGCGACAAGAGCACCTCGGGTCTAGTTGAAGTCTAGAATCAGTTCGATACACGTCAGTACGTTCTTTTTCGGATAATCTCTGCAACGAGGAAACTCTGCGAGATCGGGTATTCAAGTCCCTTTCAAGCACTCACAGTAACTATACAGTACGTTGTCGGCTGTTAAGCATTATTATAATCGTTGTAATCCGCCCCCGTTTGCTCGTGTTCGTGAAAACCGAGAAGGATTAGATTCTTGCTTCGCGGAATCGAAACTAAACTTATTTTATTCAACTCATTTCAAACGTGCAACTTAGAGTTCAATTCATTGAATACCGCGACAATTACACACAACAATTGTAAGGTCCGGAATAGAGAATAAACTCATACTAGTTTAATTTACATACTATTGTACAATTATATTTACTGTCCAGAAACCCACTAAGGTGTACCTTTACCGCTCGAGGTACATCAATCAAGTTACGAGACCTAATACTAACGCTTCCTGCGGCTCCCTACGTTAGCCATACGTAGGTTCGTCCGCATATCACTCTCCTGGGGCTCCCTACGTTAGCCATACGTAGGTTCGTCCTCCACTCTACACCTTTCCTGTGGCTCCCTACGTTAGCCATACGTAGGTTCGTCCACCATAGCCAACCTCCTGGAGCTCCCTACGTTAGCCATACGTAGGTTCGTCCACCATAGCCAACCTCCTGGAGCTCCCTACGTTAGCCATACGTAGGTTCGTCTCCACGTCTACTTCCTTAGGCTCCCAGTGTTAATAACAACACTGGTCAAGCCATTAACAATTACCATTTACCTAAATTAAGCCCCGGCTACGTAGCCGCCCCCTCCGGCTCGTAACAAAACTGGTGACAGCGGTGGGATCCACTGAATAAATATCCGTAAGGATACCGTGGATACAACTGGACTTGTATTATAATTGTTCTATAGGATTTTCGCGTTAAAATGCCAGAAACCAGGCTTTCGGCTGACGAAGTCGCGAATCTTACCTTAACAATGGCTAATTCTATCGCCTTGTTAACACAGCGTAATTGTATTCAATTCGCTACCGCGCCGATACCCACTTTCGATGGCGAGAATCCAGCTTTGTCGGTTTTCGCTCAGAGTGTAGAAAAGGGGCTCGCGTTAATACCAGATACGTCGGAAACAGAGTATCTGAGTATCGTGTTGACTAAACTCACCGGTCCGGCGCGGATTAGTATCCAAGATAAACAATTCAACAATGTAACTCAATTGTTACAACATTTGAAAAAACGATACGCTCCTGGGAAGAACTTGGCGTATTTCCAAGCTGAGGTTTCGCGCCTGAAAATCCGTGAGGACGAATCACTAAGGAAGTACATCGACAGAGCCAGCAAACTTGCCCATGGATCTCGTATCGCGATCCGCGAGAGGTACACGACCAACGTGGATCAGCTCATCAAGGAGATGGAAATGGACATCTTGGAGAATTTCCTTGAGGGTTCACCGGAGCGTGTGGCCTGGAGAATCGCCGCTCTGGACAAAAAGATTAAAACTTTAGAAGAGGCGTACGAAGCTGTGTTACAAATTGAACGTCGCCTCAAGAACCGACGACAGATTCAGGAGAAGGCATCACCTAGTCGTCGTAGAGAAGAGGATTTTCTCAGCTGGAGACGCCCTCGAGAGAAGGAACACAGGCGTGTGTACCCTCAGTCACCGTCACCCTATCGGCAAAGACCAAGGGATCGCAGCACATCTGGTTCCGAACCGGAGTTCGAAGAACGAGCTTCACGTGCAACGGCGCTGACTTTACGTAAGCATGATTATTCACGCTCTCCAAACCATTCACCGGAGGCGCCAAAATATGACGAGCCGTTCAACACCAAACACGATGTTTACGACTTTTATTGCGCAAACTGCAGTACGGTCGGACATGGTTGGAAGGATTGTGAAAAATCACCTCGCCGCGAAAGACCCCGATTCCAGTATCGAAGGGAGTCACGAGGGAATTTCTCACCTTTGAGGAAACCTTTAAACTCCAACAACGCTCACCCAAACGGCGAGGCGGTGAGCGTACGCAACGAAGATCGCCGGAAAATGGTCCGATTTGCAGACCAGAAGCAGGAAGACGAATCAAGGAAGCACCAACCCCACGCATCAGGATCAAGGTTCCAGAACTGGAAAAAGGAACGGGAGAATTTCTAATTGATGGAGGAGCTTCTGTAAATCTGATAGTTCTTCATGCTCTAGGAAAAAAGGCCGGAATCACATCGAAGGAAGGTCTTAAAATCGCTGGGCTCGCATCATCTACGATCCGAACCTTGGGAACTACCAGTTTGCAAATTAATGGATCTGCTACGGAATTTTACGTAGTAGAGGACTTGCCTATTTCCGCTGATGGACTCATAGGAAGCCCTTTTTTATTACAGGAAGGGGCTGAAATTTCCTATTACCATAAAACCTTGGTAACTCGTAACCAACCTATTAAACCTATATTCTTCAGTAACGCTGAGGAGATGGAACTGGATCCAGTATTGCCAATTAAACATAGATTACCAGGACGCACAGCTCTCCAAATTGCAGTTCCAGTCGCAAATCCGGAGGTTATGGAAGGGTACCTAGCACGAATCAAGACTCCTGAACAGGTCTACATTGGAGAAGCAGCAGTCTGCAATCATGATGGAATTTGCTATGTCCTAGCCACAAACACCGGAGAAGACGAAATCGAAATCGACATTGAACCACAACGCATACATCCGTATGAGATTTTTGACTCATCAGATGACGATCCTATTCCTTCGTATCTAGCAAAGGAAACAAAGGAAGACAGAACTACACGTATCCAAGATCTTTTAAGGACCGATCATCTAAACTCTGAAGAACGACAACATGTGTTCAAAATTGTCAGGGAATTTTCTGATAGATTTTTCCTACCTGGAGATAACCTGGGCAAGGTTCCAAATTTTCATCACTCCATTTACACAACAGACGACATTCCGATTAATACTAGACAGTATCGGTACCCACCAGTACATCAGGAGGAGATACAACGACAGGTTGGAGCTCTGCTATCGCAGGGTATTATTAGACCATCCACCTCACCATACAATTCTCCTTTATGGATTGTACCGAAGAAACCGGACGCCGATGGTAACAAACGTTGGCGAATGGTAATCGACTTTCGAGCATTAAACGAAAAAACAACAGGCGACAAGTTTCCATTACCTAATATTCCAGAAATACTAGACAAGGTAGGCGGAGCAAAATACTTCTCAATATTTGATTTGGCAAATGGATTTCATCAGATTGAAATGAACCCAAAGGACAGACAGAAGACCGCGTTTACAACCCCACATGGACATTTCGAGTTTGTGCGTATGCCTTTTGGTTTGAAGAACGCACCACCGACATTCCAACGCGTCATGAACCGGGTAACATCAGGCCTGGAAAACGTACTTGTGTTCATAGATGATATGATTGTTTTTTCTTCATCGCTGCGTGAACACGAAATTAAAGTTAACAAACTATTCGATCGCCTCAGGGAATATGGACTTACTCTACAGACTAATAAATGCGAATTCCTACGCAAAGAGGTTGCCTATCTGGGACACATTTTGTCTGCTGACGGGGTTAAACCAGATCCTAGGAAACTTCACGCCGTAAAAAACTTTCCGATTCCAAAAACACAGAAGAATGTGCAACAGTTTCTGGGACTGACGGGATACTATCGCCGATTCATCAAGGATTACTCTCTAAAGGCAAAACCACTAGTTCAGCTGTTGGGAAAAGGAACCCCTTTCCAATGGACTGAAGAACAACAAGGGAGTTTTGAACTATTGTGTAAAGAACTCTGTACACAACCAATATTACAATATCCAGATTTTGAACGACCATTTGTTATCACGACGGATGCTTCGGATCATGCGATTGGGGCAGTTTTAAGCCAAGGAGAAATTGGACGAGACTTACCAATTGCATACGCTTCTCGAAGTTTGAATCCAGCCGAAAGAAATTATTCAGCAACGGAAAAGGAGTGTCTAGCCATGGTATACGCAGTACAGTATTTCCGACCATATGTCTTCGGACGAAGATTTACACTTGTCACGGATCATCGACCGCTGGTTTGGTTACATTCAGTTAAAGACCCCACTTCACGGCTAGTAAAATGGAAATTAAGACTCTTAGAGTACGAGTACGATGTTATTCACAAGCCTGGGAAAATAAACAAAAACGCAGACGCTTTATCCCGGAACCCTCCTACAGTCTGTCTCCCTTTGATTCCACGAGAAGACAAGGAGTTCAAAGTGCCAATACCAAACCCGGACCCTCAGCCGGATACCATTGGTCGACGCATCCATGAATTGCGACGAGATCGGGAGAAAAGACCAACATACACGGAAAATACCAGCAGTTCTGATGAAGCGACAATCACGCCTCAACCCCGATCAATTAGAAGAAGGAAAATACATCAAGATCCAACCGACAGGATCACACCAATCATAAAATCACCATTACCTACCCCTTCACAAAATCTGTTGGAACTACGGGATGATATCAACCTAACCTCTCCATTTATGCCAATAGCGCATTCCACTCAAACCGCTGGTCATTTCATACCAAGTCCAACCACTTCCGAGACTCCACAAAATACTGAAGATTTAATATCTTTCGACGAAGAGGAAAACAGTCAGACTACCATAAGGCCTGCGTCTACTGTCGTGGAACTACCTGACCCTCCTACACCACCAACAGACGGACCAGATGTCCAAGGTTTACAACCACCCCTACAACCTGCCAGACCGCAGACTCCACCGGGTACACAAATTCAAGAAAGCACTCCAATGCACTTTAGTAATACTCTGCCCATCTGCTATGAATCAGCAGCGGACTCATTATCATCACACCCAGAAGACTCATCATCGGAAGAAGAACAAGATGATCACGGCCGCTGTAAAATAATAAATTGCGAAGAAACGCTCATCACCACAAAGGGAAACTACGCACACTTGACATCCGCAGATTGCCAACTAATTGATCCTGGAGGAAGAATGCTTGTCGATGTTGGCTATCTCGGAAAGGAGGACCTCTGCAACGATAATCCAAAGAAAGGCCAAGTCATTACCACATCCAGGCAAGAATTTCAAATCTTTACCGTTTTTGTTACACGGAATTTTTGGGAAGAAATCAAAGAAGAAGACGTTGTTTCGGCACTGCAAAACTTGAGAACCGCTCTCAGAGAAACCAGGACAACAAATATTCGACTGACTATAACCAGGAAGCAGGATCGACCTACCATTCAGAGATATCAAGCTCTGATTAATAAAGTATTTAAAGATACCAGCATAGAGATTACCCTATGCCTGGGAACAATAAGGTTACCATCTGAAAACATCCGAAAACAAATAATAGAGGAAGCCCATAGCAGTTTATTAGGAGGACATAAGGGAGTAACAAAAACCTACAAACGTATAAGAGCAAAATATTCATGGCCAGGAATGAGAAATGATATTCAAGAGTTCATCAGGAAATGCAAAAGCTGTCAGGAACAGAAGTTAGTAAGAGCGAAAACTCGACAACCGATGCTAATCACAGACACACCATTGGAAGCGTTTGATAAAATCGCTCTAGACACTGTTGGACCACTCCCTGAGACTTCTGGGGGAAACCGCCACATCTTAACCATGCAGGATAACTTGACCAAATATTGCATAGCCGTTGCACTACCAAACATCAAAGCTACAACCATAGCTGATGCGTTCGCGAGACATTTCATTTCAATTTTCGGAACACCTCGTGAAATTTTAACGGATAGAGGAACAAGCTTTATGGGAAAAGTCATGACGCACTTGGCAGAAATTTTCAAAATTAAACAAGTTACTACTTCAGGTTACAGACCACAAACCAATGGTTCTCTGGAGAGAAGTCATATCGTACTTATAGAATACTTAAAACATTACATGGATTCATACGAGGACTGGGACCTGTACCTACCTTTCGCAACGCTATCCTACAACACGTCAGTTCACGAAGCTACCAATTTCACCCCGCACGAGCTGATCTTTGGAAAACCAGCCCGACAACCAAGTTCTTTTCCAGAAGGAGAAGAATTGGATACTTATAGAACTTACCTCACTCATCTAATCACAAGACTGACTGAAACCCGCAACATAGCAGCAGATAATTTAAATACCGCAAAGGAACGATCCAAACGATATTACGATAGACACGCAAGACCAGTTCAATTCAAAATTGGAGACTCAGCTTACGTATTAAAGGAACCAAGAAGCAAATTAGATCCCCATTATGTCGGGCCATATGAAATAATAGACGTAACCGATTTAAACAATGTCGTCTTAAAAGCAGAAAATAATAAAATCATCACTAAACATCAAGATAAACTCAAAATCGCATATTCCGAATAACACAACCTCTATCCTTGCAGATAACAATCATGGATCGAATTACCACGCTACTGCTGTTCATCGGGTTGGCGATGAATTTGGACGCATCAGATGACGTTGGAATAACGACATTTGAACAGAACACGGGATTGTACTTTGAAAAATTACCACCTCTGAAGATCTACCATATTCAATGGCGTTTGGTTACCTCAATAGAAATCAAAAACTATCTTCGACACCGCCCAATGCTGGACGAACACCTGCACCAGATTGAAATGATTTGCAAGGATCATAACTTCACCAATTGCCCAAGCCAACTGTATGGACAACAATTGCGGGACAAGCTGGCGCAGACAGACAGATACAGCGATCTCTTGAAGGCTTTTACGGGAGACATCCCCAAGGAACAATACCACAGGATTAGAATCAGAAGAAGCGCTCCTCTTTCTTTCATTGGAACAATTAGCAAGGTACTGTTTGGGACCCTCACAGAAGACGATGCTCACTATTACAACCAAGAATTGGATAAATTATACACCGGTCAAGGACAGATGGCCGAAATAATAGCAAATCAAACTTACATCATGCGTTCTGAATTCGACAACCTCCACGCACAACTCCTAAACACAACGTTAGAAGCTCACTTTATAATGAATGAGGTTATCACTCTGGGGAAAGAATTACATAAAACTCAGACTGAAATCAAAGGAATGGAGATCAGGAACCTCTTGTTAGGGTGGACTGACCAACTGGACAAAGCCATTCAGGAATATCACTCAAGCCTGATCATCATCATAGATGCTATTCTTTTTGCTAAACAAGGGACTCTTCATCCGGCAATTTTGTCGCCACAACAGCTACTAGATGCAGCCAGGAAAATAATGGATTCTACCACTTATGAATTTCCCCTGACACCTACAGAAATACTTTCGGAACAATTCAGCGGAATTGCGAAATTTCATGTAACGTATACCAAAGGAAGAATACTATTTGAACTCATCGTCCCTCTACTGGATACTACAGTTTACGACCTGTATAAAGTACATTCGAGCCCAATAACCCAGGTAAAGGGTACAACAACGTTAACTGTTTTTATCAAACCTAGCACCCCATACCTCGCCGTAGCCATGAACGGCATAACATATGTCACTCCCGACGAAGAATATATCCGACAATGCTACAACCTCCACGGACACTACATCTGTCAAGCTACGATTCCAATAGCTTATCTGAGGAACAAACCAACCTGTGAGACGGAGCTCTTGAGCCAGACAACCATGGACAGCTGGAACATGTGCGACGTCCGCCTGACGCCAACCTTCAAGGACCTTTGGCAACCACTATTATATAAGCAAGATTGGTTGTTCTATGTGAAGGAAGGGAAAAAGATATATTTCTACTGTAGGGACCGGTCAGCTGGTTCACAATACATTCAGGGAACAGGGATCTTGAAATTAAAACCAGGCTGTACTGCAATAACGGATTCAACAAGAATTCGGGCATTGGATACAATCGAATCGACAGAAGAATTCACTTACGCACCGACAATATCTTTAGATATAACAAGAATTTTGCCGGATTTTGGTGATCACCACGTGGAGGCAATCAAGCAGTTTAACCAATTCAAACATTTCGCAAGCACAACCTACCAACAATTGGCCAAAAAACGAGGCGACCATTTCGCTAATGCAGCTAGAAGAAAAGGCACGGACTCTTGCAGAACACCACAAAACCAGGAACCAGATACGCGTAGGAACTTACGCGGGTGGGAGTGTCGCAATCTTACTAATCATTATCGCTGTACTTTGTTTAGTCCTGTTATATCTCAAGTTCAAATACCAACCTAGCCCTGCTCCTGAAGGAATGGAGAATAGTTACCTAAGAAACAGAAGTTTAGAGGATACAGATGCTACTACAACCAATATGCAGCCACCGAGAGCTCCTTCAGTGGTTGTCCAAAACATAAACAAGCCTATTGCACGAATGTTCACTACTATAATATAAACAGGATCTAGGTATAAGAAGAGCGGAGACAACTCCACTCTTCCATAACGTAAAGATCCAGCATGGAATCGAGATACCAGCAAACGGAGCAGGGTGAAGGCCAAAGGACGATCGCAATACAAACGGGACAAATGGGTAGTTGGCTCAAGGAGTACCGCACCGGGTCCATTATAAGGTCACAGGGACCTTTCCAGCCAGGCAGCGGCAAGTTCAACCTTGGACGTGCCAGCCAGACACGAGACCCAAAGGCAATCGACCAGGGAACCTCAATGGCATCGCAACGAGGAAAGGAGAACCGACAACCTGCGGTGTCCTACATCTGGGAGAATGGGTTGCTCCTGGCCCAGATCACCGATGACAACATCACAACCTGGACGCCGGGTGATAGCCTGAGGAAACGCAGGAAACTGCGCCCAGGCACCCCTCCACCAACATGGGACCAGCCACTCCAAGGACCAGCATCCAACCGATCAACCAGCAACGGTGGCCATCAATCAAAAACTCCCTAAGCTAAGTCCCCACATATACACAATTACATACACGCACACCACACATCGCAATAGTTCAGTTCAAAAGTAATAGAATCATTTGGCAATTTTGGTGTACTCATCCGACTCCGAATGGTGAAAGCATCGTAACAAACGATGTTTCATCTTAGAGGGGAGATGTTACGTATCCGTCTTGGAAATCTCCTTATATGGTGTTACAAACCCTTCTCAAGAAATTTCCTTATATGGAATCGGATGTGTGCACCCGACACCAACCGTCTTCTAGAAAATTCGAGACCAACGCAAAGCAAGGGCGCGGTCCTACGGGTCACGTAGAGTCAGTCCCCACCACCCTTTTTACTCTAGTTTTTGAGTATAAAAAGGGTGGCGACAAGGGCACCTCGGGTCTAGTTGAAGTCTAGAATCAGTTCGATACACGTCAGTACGTTCTTTTTCGGATAATCTCTGCAACGAGGAAACTCTGCGAGATCGGGTATTCAAGTCCCTTTCAAGCACTCGCAGTAACTATACAGTACGTTGTCGGCTGTTAAGCATTATTATAATCGTTGTAATCCGCCCCCGTTTGCTCGTGTTCGTGAAAACCGAGAAGGATTAGATTCTTGCTTCGCGGAATCGAAACTAAACTTATTTTATTCAACTCATTTCAAACGTGCAACTTAGAGTTCAATTCATTGAATACCGCGACAATTACACACAACAATTGTAAGGTCCGGAATAGAGAATAAACTCATACTAGTTTAATTTACATACTATTGTACAATTATATTTACTGTCCAGAAACCCACTAAGGTGTACCTTTACCGCTCGAGGTACATCAATCAAGTTACGAGACCTAATACTAACGCTTCCTGCGGCTCCCTACGTTAGCCATACGTAGGTTCGTCCGCATATCACTCTCCTGAGGCTCCCTACGTTAGCCATACGTAGGTTCGTCCTCCACTCTACACCTTTCCTGTGGCTCCCTACGTTAGCCATACGTAGGTTCGTCCACCATAGCCAACCTCCTGGAGCTCCCTACGTTAGCCATACGTAGGTTCGTCTCCACGTCTACTTCCTTAGGCTCCCAGTGTTAATAACAACACTGGTCAAGCCATTAACAATTACCATTTACCTAAATTAAGCCCCGGCTACGTAGCCGCCCCCTCCGGCTCGTAACACGTACATTGAACGGTGGGATGTGATCATTATATTACATTATATCTAATGTAAATATAGTAATAATGATATTGTTATTAAATGTACATTGGTCTGTGGGATTAAATCAGTATATTAAATTTCATCTGATGTAGATATAGTAATAATGATATTGTTATTAAATGTATATTACATATCAAATGCAGATATAGTAATAACGATACTGCCATTATACGTACATTGATCGGTGGGATGTGATCATTATATTACATTATATCTAATGTAGATATAGTAATAATGATATTGTTATTAAATGTACATTGGACTGTGGGATTAGATCAGTATATTAAATTACATCTGATGTAGATATAGTAATAATGGTATTGTTATTAAATGTACATTGGTCTGTGGGATTAAATCAGTCTATTAAATTTCATCTGATGTAGATATAGTAATAATGATGTTGTTACCAAAATTACATTGATCTGTGGGAAGGGATCAGTATATTACATTATATCCAATGTAGATATAGTAGTAATGATATTGTTACCAAAATTACATTGATCTGTGGGAAGGGATCAGTATATTACATTACATCTGATGTAGATATATTAATAATGATATTGTTATTAAATGTATATTACATATCAAATGTAGATACAGTAATAACGATCCTGCCATTATATGTACATTGAGCGGTGGGAAGGGATCATTATATTACATTATATCTAATGTAGATATAGTAATAATGATATTGTTATTAAATGTACATTGGTCTGTGGGATTAAATCAGTATATTAAATTTCATCTGATGTAGATATAGTAATAACGGTATTTGTATTAAATGTATATTACATATCTAATGTAGATATAGTAATAACGATACTGTTATTATATGTACATTGATCTGTGGGAAGGTATCAGTATATTACATTATATCTATTTTATATATAGTAATAACGAAACTGTTATTATATGTACATTGATCTGGGGGTAGGGATCAGTATATTACATTATATCTAATGTAGATATAGTAATAATGATATTGTTACCAAAAGTACATTGATCTGTGCGAAGGCATCAGTATATTACATTATATCCAATGTAGATATAGTATAAATGATACTGTTATGCAATGTACATTGATCTGTGGGAAGGAATCAGTATATTGCAGGAGATCTAATGCAGATATAGTAATAACGATACTGCCATTATATGTACATTGATCGGTGGGAAGGGATCATTTTATTACATTATATCTAATGTAGATATAGTCACAATGATATTGTTATTAAATGTACATTGGTCTGTGTGATTAAATCAGTATATTAAATTTCATCTGATGTAGATATAGTAATAATGATATTGTTGTTACGTTGCGCGTGCGACGGCGCAACGTAAAAAGGATAATAAAGAGAAAAGGAAAGAAAGACTGCTGTTTCAACTAGAAAATTGAAAGGCAATTTCCTATACTTTTTACCCTATTCTGAGCGCGATGGCTGGTATCGCTGCCACCAGTCTCGAGCGGGTTAGCGCTCTCGACAAATTAAAAGACGAAAGATAATTATTAAGATGTTAGAATTTAGAATTTGAACTTTTTGATCTTTCGTTTGGGTTCGTTCAGCGCTTTAGGTCCCGTACGGGTCCCTCCTTGAATCTGTATGTAAACGGTAGGCGTGTATAACTAAAAGAAACGTGTTTGGTGTGTTTGAAATAAATTTGAAACTAGTTAACTGGTAAAACTGATTTAATATCGAATTAGAACCAAGAATGTGAAATTAACAGAATTAATAATCAAGAATTAACGGATTTTAGAAGTCAGAAATTGAAGATGTTAAATTTTGTAACTCGTTACTGAATAATACCTGTTTATAAATATCGTTTAACAAGGGTAAAGATGACTTATAAAAGTAACAAAAACATAACGAAATGCACGCTCTGAGATTACACTTGAGGATTTTCGCTTTTATAACAATCGCGGGAGATGATTGTTGCGATCCCGTCTTCCCTTATTTTAATTTGAAATTTGGCGTATTTCCGCCGTGAGGATACACCCTAGCCAGAGATATTCTCGGCACCCTCGAAAGGGCAGGACTAAGGTGCCCCCTTTTATAGAATATAAAATGAATTATGAAAACGGAATCGTAACACAAGTTTTAGTTGTACGTATTTATCAAATACCTCAAACGTTGGAACGATCTGACCGGAGGAATTCTCGGAACCCAAGAAGGGCTGGACAGATCGCCCGTTTTGCCAATAAATAGTCGTCGTGTTCAAAATGGTAAACGGATCGACTTACCGAAACGCTGTTTGATATAATACAAGATAACAAATTGCTTGTAGTGATCTTAATGCTCGCTGGATATTCTGGAACACCAAAGAACGGTAAGGATCGTGAACACTGCACTTGTCGCGGCGATATTGAATTAAGCGAACGAGTACGTCGACGAGAGACAAACGAATACGAACGGAAAGATTATGTAAATATTTTATTACCCGAAATGAAGCTAATACGAATTATACGCGAGCAAACGATTTAAAATCGGAAAGAAAAGATAGAAAATTTAGGTAGAAGGAAGATTTTACGTGCGCGTCAGTGAGTCCTTGTTAAGAATCGCACGATTTCAACTCGCACGGCACTCTGCCTCGCTACGCGGAGGACTTTACCGCAGAGGAAAACTGTCGCGATTTCCGAACAACTTTGTCTCTCGGACACACGGGCTCAAGATCACGTACCTCGACGATTGATCGATCAAGAGTGTCGAAATTTGCGCGAGATTGACGGGCGAAGGGCCCGTCGCGCGATCATCGTCCTTGGAGGGGACGGATTGACGAATCGTGGCACGTGCTCGGAAGTGTCGCGTGCCCGGTGATTGGTTAAGACGCGCGAGCTAGACGAAGATTCCTCATCCCCTTTCTTTGGTGTTCCTTTTTCTTTCTAACACGTCGCCATGATAGTTTCAACGGTTTCCTAGAAACTACGCAGTATTTCCTTCAAATGTATTATTGCTAATTTACAGCTATTGCTTTAATTTGAATATCCAAATGTTGAACTGTTAGATGATACTATTAATTTGACCAAAACACGAATGATCTTGAAATCGAGATATATAATTTAACAATTGAAGCCGTTATCCATTTATTTTCCCTTAGCAGGATCAGAATTATTTATCTTTCCTGATTTATAATAAGATCTTATCAGCGTAAAAGCGGACGATGCATTTACGATGATCGCAATGCCGATTATGCATTCATTTACAATCTTTCGCATAACTATTTCGGTGGAATCGACATTTCGTTAGCAATGAATTTAAACATTTCTACCAGAACATTCCTTTGTTCAAAATTTGTCGTTGTCGCTAGGTAGTTCTTAGAATTTCGAATACAATGATGTTTATTGCTTCGAACGACCCTTGATTTTCGAACGGTGGTCGAACGTTCGCGACGTTAGGCTTTGTAAAGGTTCTCATTTATTTTAGTCTCGTCGTTTAAATTCATATTCATCCATCCATTCTTTTCACACTATCATTCGGTCAGGTAATAATGATCCTGATCTGACCGGCTGACGCTTTGTGCAAATGAGAGGGAAAGAGTTTCCTCGACAAGGAAGTTATTACGGTTTTCCCGTTTCTACGCAGTTACCAAGGGAAATTCCCGGAATGCGAAGCACTGGATAACTGAACCAGGAATGGGCGTAATTTGTTACGCCCCGGCGGAAATTTTGAAATTTATCCGCCTTGCGTCCCTTATCAACCCCTTTGGGGTTCCGAGGATTTCTCATGTAAGGGTCGTGAGGTGGGTGTTTCACTTTTCCGCCAATCTTCTCATTCCTCCTCTACCTTGTACATCCTTGACAAGCCTTTCGAGGTTCCGAGGATTTCTCATGCAGGGGTGTGCAAGGAAGAGTTTGAGTTTAATTCTTTTCTATTTTTGACTTCTTCTATTGCTTTCTCTTCTTTATTCTATTCTACCCTGGAATCGTGTATCTTGTCAAGCCCTTGGGTTCCGAGAATTTCTCATGCGAGGTACACGAGGAAAGGTTATTTCTGTTTCCTTCTTTACAATAGTTTACGTGACCCTCCTTGAAACTATCGTCGCCAACCATAGATATATAAGACAGTTTACAATCGGGTAACGCACAAAAACTCGCGTTAGCTCGTAAGAGAGAGAGAGAGCCGTTAGCACAACACCAGCGCTACGCAGTTATCCAGTGCTTCGCATTCCGGGAATTTCCCTTGGTAACTGCGTAGAAACGGGAAAACCGTAATAACTTCCTTGTCGAGGAAACTCTTTCCCTCTCATTTGCACAAAGCGTCAGCCGGTCCGATCAGGATCATTATTACCTGACCGAATGATAGTGTGAAAAGAATGGATGGATGAATATGAATTTAAACGACGAGACTAAAATAAATGAGAACCTTTACAAAGCCTAACGTCGCGAACGTTCGACCACCGTTCGAAAATCAAGGGTCGTTCGAAGCAATAAACATCATTGTATTCGAAATTCTAAGAACTACCTAGCGACAACGACAAATTTTGAACAAAGGAATGTTCTGGTAGAAATGTTTAAATTCATTGCTAACGAAATGTCGATTCCACCGAAATAGTTATGCGAAAGATTGTAAATGAATGCATAATCGGCATTGCGATCATCGTAAATGCATCAGTCCGCTTTTACGCTGATAAGATCTTATTATAAATCAGGAAAGATAAATAATTCTGATCCTGCTAAGGGAAAATAAATGGATAACGGCTTCAATTGTTAAATTATATATCTCGATTTCAAGATCATTCGTGTTTTGGTCAAATTAATAGTATCATCTAACAGTTCAACATTTGGATATTCAAATTAAAGCAATAGCTGTAAATTAGCAATAATACATTTGAAGGAAATACTGCGTAGTTTCTAGGAAACCGTTGAAACTATCATGGCGACGTGTTAGAAAGAAAAAGGAACACCAAAGAAAGGGGATGAGGAATCTTCGTCTAGCTCGCGCGTCTTAACCAATCACCGGGCACGCGACACTTCCGAGCACGTGCCACGATTCGTCAATCCGTCCCCTCCAAGGACGATGATCGCGCGACGGGCCCTTCGCCCGTCAATCTCGCGCAAATTTCGACACTCTTGATCGATCAATCGTCGAGGTACGTGATCTTGAACCCGTGTGTCCGAGAGACAGAGTTGTTCGGAAATCGCGACAGTTTTCCTCTGCGGTAAAGTCCTCCGCGTAGCGAGGCAGAGTGCCGTGCGAGTTGAAATCGTGCGATTCTTAACAAGGACTCATTGACGCGCACGTAAAATCTTCCTTCTACCTAAATTTTCTATCTTTTCTTTCCGATTTTAAATCGTTTGCTCGCGTATAATTCGTATTAGCTTCATTTCGGGTAATAAAATATTTACATAATCTCTCCGTTCGTATTCGTTTGTCTCTCGTCGACGTACTCGTTCGCTTAATTAATTATCGCCGCGACAAGTGCAGTGTTCACGATCCTTACCGTTCTTTGGTGTTCCAGAATATCCAGCGAGCATTAAGATCACTACAAGCAATTTGTTATCTTGTATTATATCAAACAGCGTTTCGGTAAGTCGATCCGTTTACCATTTTTGAACACGACGACTATTTATTGGCAAAACGGGCGCTCTGTCCAGCCCTTCTTGGGTTCCGAGAATTCCTCCGGTCAGATCGTTCCAACGTTTGAGGTATTTGATAAATACGTACAACTAAAACTTGTGTTACGATTCCGTTTTCATAATTCATTTTATATTCTATAAAAGGGGGCACCTTAGTCCTGCCCTTTCGAGGGTGCCGAGAATATCTCTGGCTAGGGTGTATCCTCACGGCGGAAATACGCCAAATTTCAAATTAAAATAAGGGAAGACGGGATCGCAACAATCATCTCCCGCGATTGTTATAAAAGCGAAAATCCTCAAGTGTAATCTCAGAGCGTGCATTTCGTTATGTTTTTGTTACTTTTATAAATCATCTTTACCCTTGTTAATCGATACGTATAAACTGGTATTATTCAATAATGAGTTTCAAAATTTAAACATCTTCAATTTTTGACTTTCATAACTCCGTTAATTCTTGATTATTAATTCTGTTAATTTCACATTCTTGGTTCTAATTCGTAATTAAATCAGTTTTACCAGTTAACCAGTTTCAAATTTATTTCAAACACACCAAACACATTTCTTTTAGTTATACACGCCTACCATTACATACAGATTCAAGGAGGGACCCGTACGGGACCTAAAGCGCTGAACGAACCCAAACGAAAGATCAAAAAGTTCAAATTCTAAATTCTAACATCTTAATAATTATCTTTCGTCTTTTAATTTGTCGAGAGCGCTAACCCGCTCGAGACTGGTGGCAGCGATACCAACCATCGCGCTCAGAATAGGGTAAAAAGTATAGGAAATTGCCTTTCAATTTTCTAGTTGAAACAGCAGTCTTTCTTTCCTTTTCTCTTTATTATCCTTTTTACGTTGCGCCGTCGCACGCGCAACGTAACAAAACTTTGGTGGCAGCGGTGGGATATCAGCGCTTGCCCCGTGAATCTGTATAATTTGAAGTTTTGAAAATTAGTAAATTTCTGTATTAATTATTGGATTCGCTCACATAATCTCTGAGATCACAATTGAAGCAAATCCGGGACATTATAGATACCCCCTTTTGCCAAACTTGCCGCATTGCGAAAATTGAATTATTCATTGTGTAATTCGTGTGAAATTATATATTTAATCGTTATTTCTGTGTGTTTTACGGTAATTGTTCAGGAAAATTCTTTTGAAATCAATTTCTACTTGTCATAACTTATTTATTTATTGTCAGTCATATTCGTACTTATTTAAATTATTTATTTATTTGCGTTTTGTCAAAATTTCTTTCTAATTGAATTATTCTGATATTTTCTTAAAATACTGAACAATTATCGTCCATTTCTGATTTTCTAATATTTCTAATATTTTTGATTCGATATTGATTTGATTTGATTTGAATACTGTGTGTTACAATTTCTGTGTTTTGTGTCTATATATATATATATATATTTTTGTGTATTGCAAATCAAATCCGTCACATTTTTCCGCGTATTAATTCCGCGTAATTTCGTTGAAAATGCCTGATCCAATCGACGCCGGTGAAGGTCCAAGCGGTGTGAGAACGCGTACGCCTGAAAATGCCGGTGAAACACGCGATACTTGGCGCGATACACGAAATGTCGGTTTCGCTTCGCACACGTATAGAGATGATGACCACGAATATGGCGACCTTTCCACAACGGTTATGGAAAGTTTTGCCGTGCAACAAGCCGCCCACCACGTTCCGATTTTTGATGGACGGAATATCCGTCTTCGGGACTTTATAAGCGAAATACAATATCATTACGATAGTTTACCAGCTACGGAAAGAAGGACCTTCCTTCGACTCGTAATTTCGCGTTTAAGGGGGGAGGCACGAGACAGCGTTAGCGGTATGCTTTTCATCACTATCGGAGAATTAATTCAACATTTGAAATATCGATTTACTCCGGAGAGATCGTATAACGATTATAATCGCCAATTATTGGATATGCGTATGCGCCGCGACGAATCCGTATTCGCGTTTCACGACCGTATTCGTGCACTGCTATCTGGGATGGAAGATGTACTCAAAAGGGATTACGGAGCCCGTGCGTCAGATTTTATGGAGCCTGTAAAATCGGGTGCGATAGACGCGTTCGTTTTCGGTCTGCCTGACGAGCTTGCAAGGGCGGTCGACTCGCGCGATCCCAAAACACTGAAGGACGCGGTAGACATTGCCGTTCGACTTGAAAATCGGGAAAAGTACTATCGTCCTGGATCTTGCGATCTTTATCGTCCATCATACGAATCGCGACGAGATGCATACCATGGCTATCGCTCGAGTCATCAAAGTCCGGAACGCGATCGTTCATATCCTCCGCGATTTGGCAGCTTTTCGCCAACGAGACGCGAACACACGCCGGAACGTACGAATCCTGAGTCACCAACTAGAGACGCGAATAGGACACGCGATTTTAGAACTTCGAGTCCGGTTAGAGCCTTTCGGGCGGATTCGCCTGTCGGAACATCGCAGCATCGCCGTAAGGAATGCACCTGTGGAAAAAATCTCCCACAAGGCGCGAATCTCCTGAACCGCGTCGCAGTTTTGAATTTCGTAGACCGCGTACACCACCGTTGGAGGAACCTGTACCAGGGCCCTCACGGGAACGGTTGAGGTCACCGTCACCTGACCGTCGCGCAAATTTAAACGCCAGTACGACTCGCCGGACGGACGCGACGACGAGTCAGACTCAACCAGAGCGTCAGAAGAAAGTACAGTTCCAGAAGAAATAGTCCTCGCAATAGAAACCAAGCGGGCTACGCCAATCGTGAAAATTCCATCCGAAGATTTAGAACCGGGAACCGGGTTATTTCTTGTTGATACCGGCGCAGAAATCAATTTGATTAAAGTCGATCTTTTACAACCCAAATTACCAATCGCAACTTACGAGGCGACGATAATCTCTGGCATTACGCCACAGAAGGACCGAACAATCGGCACAACTACCCTGCACATTCAAGGGAATCCTGTTCGTTTTCACGTCGTTAGATCGGATTTTCCATTAATTACCGACGGAATTTTAGGACAGGAATATTTTCGACAGGTAAAGGCCGAGATATCGTTCGCGCATAATACACTCGTGACGTGCACCGAACCGATTCGACCATTTCGTTTTGTCGACGAACGTTCGTTGAATTGTGTAGAACGTCGAGATTTAAAGCCGCGCACTTATGTCATTAAAGCGCGCAGTAGACAGTCGATCGGTATCGATGTAATTAATAACGATCTGCGAGAGGGCTATCTTCCCCTATTGGAAACGGTGGACGGCTTGTATGTAGGCAGAGCCGCAGTCGCTGTAAATGACCAGGGGGTATGCCACGTCCTCGCGATCAACACCTTGCAACGCGATTTGGAATTGGAAATTCCACCCCAGGAAATAATCCCGTTTGATTATCATCGTTTTACGGAAGAGTCGGACGACCCGGATACCGATTTAGAAAATCTGGTAATAGTCGATCGAGTTACCGAGGTTTTAAAGAAGCTGCGATTAGATCATTTGAATCTCGAAGAACGTAGCCACGTGGAAGATCTAGTGGAAGAGTTTCCGGAAAGATTCCACCTTCCGACGGATAAATTACAGGCTACAACCTTTATTAAGCACAACATTCCAACTGTAGATGAGGTACCAATTAATACTCGTCAATATAGGTTTCCTCCCGTCCACAAGGACGAGATCGAAAGACAAATTCTAACGAAGTTAGCCAGTGGGATAATTGTTCCGTCGAATTCACCCTACAATTCTCCCCTGTGGATTGTCCCGAAGAAACCCGATTCCAAGGGCAATCCCAGGTGGAGAATGGTGATAGATTTTCGGAAATTAAACGAGAAGACCGTAGGCGACGCGTATCCACTACCTAATATGACTGAAATTCTCGATTTAATTGGAAATGCGCAATATTTTTCGATTTTCGACCTCGCTAGCGGGTTTCAACAAATAGAGACGGATCCGAAGGACCGTCACAAAACCGCGTTCAGTACACCCACGGGACACTATGAATATGTTAGAATGCCGGAAGGATTAAAGAATGCCCCAGCAACCTTCCAACGGTTGATGAATCAATTACTTCGCGGTTTGCAAGGTATAGAATTGTTCGTCTATTTAGATGACATAGTCATTTTCGCTAAAACGTTGGAGGAACACGGAAAGAAGGTCCGACGCCTGTTTACGCGCCTGGCCGACGCCGGTTTAACCCTCCAACCGGATAAGTGCGAGTTCTTACGAACTGAGGTCGCGTATCTCGGACACGTGATCGGTAGAAACGGTGTCCGACCGGATCCAAAAAAGATATCCGCTGTAAAGAACTTTCCGCGACCCAGAACCGCCAAAAATATTCGTCAATTTCTAGGCTTAGCGGGATACTACCGCAGGTTCATTAAAGACTTCGCTGCAAAATCCAAACCGCTTTCCGACTTATTAAAGAAAAATGTACCCTTCGTATGGGGAAAAGAACAACGAGTAGCTTTCATCGCGTTGAGAAAAGCACTCTGTAGTGCACCGATATTGCAATACCCCGATTTCAAGAAGCCGTTCACGCTTACTACCGACGCGTCAGACTTCGCGATCGGGGCTGTTCTTAGCCAAGAGGTCGACGGACACGATCTACCCGTCGCATTTCTTTCGCGTACGCTCACAAAACCAGAGCGAAACTACTTTACCACCGAGAAGGAGTGCCTAGCAATTTTATACGCCGTGTTGCATTTTCGACCATATCTGTACGGTCGTAAATTCAAGTTGGTTAGCGATCATGAGCCCTTAAGATAGATCAATTCGATCAAAGATCCAGGGCAACGCTTAGTCCGATGGCGTTTGAAATTGCGCGATTATGAATACGAATTTGTGCACAAACCCGGTAAACTGAATACCAACGCAGATGCGCTTTCGAGAAATCCGGTCAATGAAGCGGAGCTGAATGAATCAGACGCTTTCACGTTAACTAGCTCTGAAACCGAGAACGAGAAAGAAGAATCGTCCTCCGTAATTAAAATGATCAATCGATTCTTAGTAACTTCCGCGCAAGTTAAATCTAGAAAAGCGCGACGAAGGTCAACACATGCGAACTTGTTGCCGATATCGGGGTCTCCGCGGTCGTCTGACTCTGAAACACCGGCAGTCGTCGTTCGTAGGGGGCGAGGTAGGCCTCCCGGTACAAAGAATCGGCCGAAAGAAACACCTGTACTAGACACGGACGGAATAGCTACGCGTACACGTTTGAGATACGCGACGCAACCCGTTCCATCTACTGTTTCTAATCTATCTCCACCAACTATCATAGTAACTTCTAATTCTCCTACAAATACTGATTTTACAACTGATAACCCAACAGACACTGATACTGATTCCGAAGCAGGAACGCCGATTTATGTGCGTAGACGTAGCGTGTTGCCGAGCCTGGGGCTCAGTTCGCGTCAGCGAATTCCGGGAGTATCCCAGACCCCAGAGCCCGACAGCGCTACCACCGATTCGGATCAGGAATGTTTCAGAACTCCACTCTCTAACGTATCGAAAACGTATTTCGAACTACCATCAGACATTGACATTACGACGAAAGATACAGTCGAAGCTGACGTCGATAACTCACATCGTCCTGACGGGTTATCGCGCTCTACAGAAAATTTCTCCGATACAGTAATCCATAGGTCCTTACAACAATCACAGTTACCAGCTACTTTACCGACTACTCCACCAATAGCTTTATCCACTCCCAGTAGAAAACATATTTCTGAAAAGGTTCCAGAACAGCAACGAAACGACATAATCGTACCTGCAGATGTACCACCGACTGAGGAATCAGCCAACGATTCGATAATAGACCTAGATTCATCGTATTTTGACGCGCCAGAACATAGAGCAACTGCACCCGCGAAAACCGTGCATTTCGCGTGTGAAAATCTAACTTACCATCGTGACAACTATATACATTTCGTGAGTAAAGATCTATCGCTTACGCCAATTAGTAAACTGCTCATCGACATAGGAGCAATTAAATTCGAAAATTTTAAAGATGCGGATTTAAAAGTCGGGACAATTTTTGTTACCAAACGCGGTAGTAACCACGTGTTTTCTATCGTAGTCAAGGATAATATCAACGACGATTTATCATTAGCCAAATTAGAATCAAGCTTGGATAAACTAAAGCACAAGATGTCTGAATTAAATGTTCAATCTTTCAGAGTATCTAGATTCGACGATTTGACTGTGGGTTTGCCACAGGATGCATTATCAAACATTCTGCGAAAAGTTTTCGGTCAAACGAATATTAAAATAACTTTATGCTATGGTAGAGTCCAATTACCGCCCCCGGAAATTCGTCCGGATATCATCTCGGAACTACATAGTAGTTTAGTGGGTGGACACAAAGGGGTAACAAAAACTTACCAACGAATTCGCGAGAGGTTTTATTGGCCAAACATGCGAAAACAAGTCGAAGAATACATACAAAATTGCGAGAGTTGCCAAACGCGTAAAATATCGAGGAAACGTACTCGCGAACCAATGATAATTACAGATACACCGGTTGAACCGTTCGCGAAAGTATCGTTGGACACGGTGGGCCCATTCCCCAGGACACCTGACGGGAACAAACATATCTTGACTATCCAAGATAGTTTAACGAAATTCTGCATTGCTGTTCCGGTACCTAATATTAAAGCCGAAACAATAGCCCACGCACTGGTCACAAACCTTATCCTGCAATTCGGTGCTCCCAAGGTCATACTATCTGATCGAGGCACGAGTTTCCTAAATCGAGTTATTTCCGCTGTAGCTAAGATGTTCGGTATACATCACCTTACCACATCGGGTTACAGACCTCAAACAAATGGCTCATTAAAAAGGAGTCATGCCGTTCTGGTGGATTACATCACGCACTACTTAGGAGACTTCGATGACTGGGACAGATTAGTACCGTTTGCAATTTTTGCTTATAATACCTCTGTACACGAGGGAACTAAATTTACACCGTTTGAACTAGTGTATGGAAAACGCGCACGGGCACCTACCGCGTTTCCCGCGAGCGACGACCTGCCCACCTATGAGGGATATATTCGCGATTTGAGCGATCGTCTGCACGAAATGCAGGACATCGCTGGACAGAATTTAATAAAAGCTAAACATCGATCGAAAGCTTATTACGACGCTACAGCTCGTCCGTTTAAGGGTCGCGTCGGGGACGTGGCATATGTCCTGGTCGAACCGCGCAAGGGCAAGTTCGGCAAGAGATATCATGGGCCATATGAAATAGTCGAAATAACACCCCACAAAAATGTCGTGTTGAAGGATGGGATGGGTTACGTCTTTAGTAAACATGTTGATAAATTGAAGTTCTGGAGACCAAAGGCGGTTGATCACTGCACAGTTGGCCGTTTATCCGTTTTAGAATCGAATTGATCGATGAAGGGGCAACATAGCTCAATGGAGGGCCGGCTGGCGCAGTGCTTTCGCATTTTGAATTATCACTCTTTTCAGGAGCTGACCGAGCGTAACACCGTATTCAAATCAGAATCTAGCGTGCGAATATTCGATTTTTACACTGTATTTGAATAATCTAGGAATCCAACATCATGGCGTCCACATCGAAGGCCGTATACCGGAACACGGCGGAGGAAAATCGGGGGCGACGGATTCTTGTGAGGCGGATACCGCCTTTCACGCAGACCAAGGCCCTGATGAAGCTCTTCCAAGCCTACAACCCGGACCAGGCTGTGGTTGTGCGAAAGTCAGCGGGAACCTTCGCGTTCGTAACCTTCCCGACGGCGGAGTTGGCATCTAGAGCGGTCCAATGGGTCGAGAACACCAAGCCAGTGCTACATAGGCGTAGCATCCGAGCAGCCGTGGCGGACGCGTGGAACGAGGCGGCCCTGCTGAGACCGCGTGGCCGGCCTAACCCGTTCCCAGGATGGGAACCGCGGCGATCACCACCGCTACCGGAGGAAGTCGTGGCGCGAATCGCCAGCTTCCTCAGTTTCGCCGACCGTGGGAGAATGGAGACAGTGTGCAGAGCCTGGCGAGTGGGAGCGTTGGCGTCGTACACGTCGGAGCGTGTACTCTCTACTTACGACCAACGCTGGCCACAAGGGTGGGGTCACCCGCGCATAAACACAGAGAACTTTAACTGGGCCATCGGCCGTATGGGCCCCTACATAAATACTCTGCGCCTCGACGATCAATGGGTCGCCGGGAGACTGCGGCCGCAGGTGCTGGCGATAGCGGCGCGTAATTGTCCCCAGTTGGCCGCGATAGATCTAACTGGCGCAACAATTCGACCGTCAGGAATCCGCGACTTGATACATACCGCGGGAACATTGTTATCTCTATATATAGGGAGAACAGAAGGTAACGTGGAACCGGAGTTGTCGGCCTTGTTCGCGGCGGCGCCGGGTCTCGCGGGTTTTAGAGCCACGAACTCTGAATTCGCGGGGGCGGGGTTGCCGCGGATAGCCCCGACGCTCCGGGAATTAAGATTCAGGGATTGCGCGTCGCTGTTGTCAGCGCCGGTGGCCGCGTGTCTGGCGGCCCAGCGTTCGCTCGCGTCGGTTGAGCTCGCGCAGTGTCGCGCCCTGACCACTGCGGAACCGTTGTCTGCTCTCATCGCTAACGAGGCAATCCACACGACCGTCCACGAAATGACCATCGTGGACATCGATTTCGCTCCTGCCATCGAGGAGAACGACGAGGAAATGCCGGACGCACCTAGGATACAAGATCCGGTATTCATGGAATTACAAGTGGGTCCAGCGGAGGTGGCGCACACCCTACCTGAGGTCTTTCGAAACCTCACCTTACTCCACACACTGTTTTGCGGATGGGTGGACGTAACGTTCATCCGGCATGTCGGACAGTACGTGCGTGGGCTGCAGGATCTGGACATCTCAGGGTGCTCGAACGTCAGGGGCCAATTTGTATTGGAGGCTTTGGGGGAGCTGGGAAGTTTACGAAGGATGGTATTTAATAACCTACACCCGTCAGTGTCCGCTCAACCTCTGGGCACCATCGCCACTCTAGTAGAAGTCCGTGCAAGGGACAGCCAGGGCGTTACAGATGAAGACACCACGGCCATTATCCGCGGATGCCCACTTCTTACGATACTGGATGTGGAAGGCTGTCTGGGAGTCACAAGTCAGACAGTCGTTGAAGGAACTGAGATAGTGCGAAGGCAGGGCAGGGTAGCGGCACTGAGTTTGTCGGTCGGCGGGACGAGCGCGGATCGTCGAGTGCGCGTTAGACCTAGTTTAGTATTGCGGGTCATTTATGACCGGGTTTATCAGCCAATTCTTCGGAATTTCTAATTTTTCATCACCGAGGACGGCGATAGTTTTAAGGGGGGAGGATTTGTTACGCCCCGGCGGAAATTTTGAAATTTATCCGCCTTGCGTCCCTTATCAAGCCCTTTGGGGTTCCGAGGATTTCTCATGTAAGGGTCGTGAGGTGGGTGTTTCACTTTTCCGCCAATCTTTTCATTCCTCCTCTACCTTGTACATCCTTGACAAGCCTTTCGAGGTTCCGAGGATTTCTCATGCAGGGGTGTGCAAGGAAGAGTTTGAGTTTAATTCTTTTCTATTTTTGACTTCTTCTATTGCTTTCTCTTCTTTATTCTATTCTACCCTGGAATCGTGTCTCTTGTCAAGCCCTTGGGTTCCGAGAATTTCTCATGCGAGGTACACGAGGAAAGGTTATTTCTGTTTACTTCTTTACAATAGTTTACGTGACCCTCCTTGAAACTATCGTCGCCAACCATAGATATATAAGACAGTTTACAATCGGGTAACGCACAAAAACTCGCGTTAGCTCGTAAGAGAGAGAGAGAGCCGTTAGCACAACACCAGCGCTACGCAGTTATCCAGTGCTTCGCATTCCGGGAATTTCCCTTGGTAACTGCGTAGAAACGGGAAAACCGTAATAACTTCCTTGTCGAGGAAACTCTTTCCCTCTCATTTGCACAAAGCGTCAGCCGGTCCGATCAGGATCATTATTACCTGACCGAATGATAGTGTAAAAAGAATGGATGGATTCGTAAAGAATGGGCGAACCCAGGACTCGGGGCGTAAAGTTTTGTTATGTTGCGCGTGCGACGGCGCAACGTAAAAAGGATAAATAAAAAAAGACTAGGAAAGAAAGACTGCTGTTTCAACTAGAAAATTGAAAGGCAATTTCCTATACTTTTACCCTATTCTGAGCGCGATGGTTGGTATCGCTGCCACCAGTCTCGAGCGGGTTAGCGCTCGCGACAAATTAAAAGACGAAAGATAATTATTAAGATGTTAGAATTTAGAATTTGAACTTTTTTGATCTTTCGTTTGGGTTCGTTCAGCGCTTTAGGTCCCGTACGGGTCCCTCCTTGAATCTGTATGTAAACGGTAGGCGTGTATAACTAAAAGAAACGTGTTTGGTGTGTTTGAAATAAATTTGAAACTGGTTAACTGGTAAAACTGATTTAATATCGAATTAGAACCAAGAATGTGAAATTAACAGAATTAATAATCAAGAATTAACGGATTTTAGAAGTCAGAAATTGAAGATGTTAAATTTTGTAACTCGTTACTGAATAATACCAGTTTATAAATATCGTTTAACAAGGGTAAAGATGACTTATAAAAGTAACAAAAACATAACGAAATGCACGCTCTGAGATTACACTTGAGGATTTTCGCTTTTATAACAATCGCGGGAGATGATTGTTGCGATCCCGTCTTCCCTTATTTTAATTTGAAATTTGGCGTATTTCCGCCGTGAGGATACACCCTAGCCAGAGATATTCTCGGCACCCTCGAAAGGGCAGGACTAAGGTGCCCCCTTTTATAGAATATAAAATGAATTATGAAAACGGAATCGTAACACAAGTTTTAGTTGTACGTATTTATCAAATACCTCAAACGTTGGAACGATCTGACCGGAGGAATTCTCGGAACCCAAGAAGGGCTGGACAGAGCGCCCGTTTTGCCAATAAATAGTCGTCGTGTTCAAAAATGGTAAACGGATCGACTTACCGAAACGCTGTTTGATATAATACAAGATAACAAATTGCTTGTAGTGATCTTAATGCTCGCTGGATATTCTGGAACATCAAAGAACGGTAAGGATCGTGAACACTGCACTTGTCGCGGCGATAATTAATTAAGCGAACGAGTACGTCGACGAGAGACAAACGAATACGAACGGAGAGATTATGTAAATATTTTATTACCCGAAATGAAGCTAATACGAATTATACGCGAGCAAACGATTTAAAATCGGAAAGAAAAGATAGAAAATTTAGGTAGAAGGAAGATTTTACGTGCGCGTCAATGAGTCCTTGTTAAGAATCGCACGATTTCAACTCGCACGGCACTCTGCCTCGCTACGCGGAGGACTTTACCGCAGAGGGAAACTGTCGCGATTTCCGAACAACTCTGTCTCTCGGACACACGGGCTCAAGATCACGTACCTCGACGATTGATCGATCAAGAGTGTCGAAATTTGCGCGAGATTGACGGGCGAAGGGCCCGTCGCGCGATCATCGTCCTTGGAGGGGACGGATTGACGAATCGTGGCACGTGCTCGGAAGTGTCGCGTGCCCGGTGATTGGTTAAGACGCGCGAGCTAGACGAAGATTCCTCATCCCCTTTCTTTGGTGTTCCTTTTTCTTTCTAACACGTCGCCATGATAGTTTCAACGGTTTCCTAGAAACTACGCAGTATTTCCTTCAAATGTATTATTGCTAATTTACAGCTATTGCTTTAATTTGAATATCCAAATGTTGAACTGTTAGATGATACTATTAATTTGACCAAAACACGAATGATCTTGAAATCGAGATATATAATTTAACAATTGAAGCCGTTATCCATTTATTTTCCCTTAGCAGGATCAGAATTATTTATCTTTCCTGATTTATAATAAGATCTTATCAGCGTAAAAGCGGACGATGCATTTACGATGATCGCAATGCCGATTATGCATTCATTTACAATCTTTCGCATAACTATTTCGGTGGAATCGACATTTCGTTAGCAATGAATTTAAACATTTCTACCAGAACATTCCTTTGTTCAAAATTTGTCGTTGTCGCTAGGTAGTTCTTAGAATTTCGAATACAATGATGTTTATTGCTTCGAACGACCCTTGATTTTCGAACGGTGGTCGAACGTTCGCGACGTTAGGCTTTGTAAAGGTTCTCATTTATTTTAGTCTCGTCGTTTAAATTCATATTCATCCATCCATTCTTTTCACACTATCATTCGGTCAGGTAATAATGATCCTGATCTGACCGGCTGACGCTTTGTGCAAATGAGAGGGAAAGAGTTTCCTCGACAAGGAAGTTATTACGGTTTTCCCGTTTCTGCGCAGTTACCAAGGGAAATTCCCGGAATGCGAAGCACTGGATAACTGCGTAGCGCTGGTGTTGTGCTAACGGCTCTCTCTCTCTCTTACGAGCTAACGCGAGTTTTTGTGCGTTACCCGATTGTAAACTGTCTTATATATCTATGGTTGGCGACGATAGTTTCAAGGAGGGTCACGTAAACTATTGTAAAGAAGGAAACAGAAATAACCTTTCCTCGTGTACCTCGCATGAGAAATTCTCGGAACCCAAGGGCTTGACAAGAGACACGATTCCAGGGTAGAATAGAATAAAGAAGAGAAAGCAATAGAAGAAGTCAAAAATAGAAAAGAATTAAACTCAAACTCTTCCTTGCACACCCCTGCATGAGAAATCCTCGGAACCTCGAAAGGCTTGTCAAGGATGTACAAGGTAGAGGAGGAATGAAAAGATTGGCGGAAAAGTGAAACACCCACCTCACGACCCTTACATGAGAAATCCTCGGAACCCCAAAGGGCTTGATAAGGGACGCAAGGCGGATAAATTTCAAAATTTCCGCCGGGGCGTAACATTGTTATTAAATGAATATTACATATCCAATGTAGATATAGTATAAGTGATACTTTTAGTCAATGTACATTGATCTGTGGGAGGTGATCTGTATATTACATTATATCTAAAGAAGATATGGTAATAATGATATTGTTATTAAATGTACATTGGTATGTGGGAATAAATCAGTATATTACATAACATCTGATGTAGATATAGTAATAATGATATTGATATTAAATGTATATTACATATCCAATGTAGATATAGTATAAATGATACTGTGATTCAGTGTACATTGATCTGTGGGAAGGAATCAGTATATTGCAGTAGATCTAATGTAGATATAGTAATAACGATTACTGCTATTAAGTGTTTATTATATATCTAATGTAGATATAGTAATGACGATAATGTTACAATCTGTGCATTGATCTGTGGGAAGTGATCAGCATTTTACATTATATCTAATGAAGATATAGTAATAATGATATTGTTATTAAATGTACATTGGTCTGTGGGATTAAATCAGTATATTAAATTTCATCTGATGTAGATATAGTCATAACGGTATTGTTATTAAATGTACATTGGTCTGTGGGATAAAATCAGTATATTAAATTTCATCTGATGTAGATATAGTAATAACGGTATTGTTATTAAATGTACATTGGTCTGTGGGATTAAATCAGTATATTAAATTTCATCTGATGTAGATATAGTAATAACGATATTGTTATTAAATGTACATTGGTCTGTGGGATTAAATCAGTATGTTAAATTTCATCTGATGTAGATATAGTGTAAATGATACTGTTATTCAATGTACATTGATCTGTGGGAAGGAATTAGTATATTGCAGTAGATCTAATGTAGATACAGTAATAGCGATACCGTTATTAAGAGTTTATTACATATCCAATGTAGATATAGTAATGACGATACTGTTATTATATGTACATTGATCTGTGGGAAGGGATAAGTATATTACATTATATCCAATGAAGATATAGTAATAATAATATTGTTATTAAGTGTACATTGTTCTGTGGGATTAAATCAGTATGTTACATTACATCTGATGTAGATATAGTAATAATGATATTGTTATTAAATGTACCTTGGTCTGTGGGATTAAATCAGTGTATTAAATTTCATCTGATGTAGATATAGTAATAATGATATTGTATGTACATTGATCTGTGGAGGAATCAGTATATTGCAGTAGATCTAATGTAGATAAAGTAATAACGATACTGTCATTAAGTGTATATTACGTATCTAATGTAGATATAGTATTGACGATAATGTTACAGTCTGTGCATTGATCTGTGGGAAGTGACCAGTATATTACATTATATCTAAAGAAGATATAGTAATAATGGTATTGCTATTAAGTGTACATTGGTCTGTGGGATTAAATCAGTATATTACATTACATCTGATGTAGATATAGTAATAATGATATTGTTATTAAATGTATATTACATATCTAATGTAGATATAGTAATAACGATACTGCCATTATATGTAAATTGATCGGTGGGAAGGGATCATTATATTACATTATATCTAATGTAGATATAGTAATAATGATATTGTTATTAAATGTACATTGGACTGTGGGATAAAATCAGTGTATTGAATTTCATCTGATGTAGATATAGTAATAATGATATTGTTATTAAATGTATATTACATATCTAATGTAGATATAGTAATAACGAAACTGTTATTATATGTACATTGATCTGTGGGAAGGTATCAGTATATTACATTATATCTATTGTAGATGTCGTAATAACGAAACTGTTATTATATGTACATTGATCTGTGGGAAGGTATCAGTATATATCTATTGTAGACATAGTAATAACGAAACTGTTATTATATGTACAGTGACAACTCGATAAATGCTCACTTGAGTCTATTCGATAAATGATACATTTTTATCCCCACCACTAGGGGGATCCCCCTTCGACCAGCGAGTCGAAGTGTAATCGGAGACGTAGTGGCTTCCTTTAGAGATCTGTGTTGCCTTCGTCGCCTTCGTTTAAATGCCCCGTGTCAGTGTGACCACACTAATGCATATAAAAAAGTTTTTTATTTTATACTTTTTGTTAATAAAAATTTTACTATCATGTGGGGGAGATTTTGCTGATTAAAATGAAACTAAACACGATATAAATCGGTTTATATTTAGGTTGTAAGATTCAGTGAAAAATAAGAAATAAGAAACATTGCAATTTCACCCTTACCTTAATATGTATGTTTTCCTATGAAGAAGTAAGATCTTGTAATTCTGTTGTTAAACAGCTTGCTCGCATGATGTGGTATTTTAAACACTGTAACTTGTATTTTATTTGTTCTTGTGGTGATTGTATGTTGTGTTCGTCTTCATTATCACTGTCCTGTTCACTTTCATTGTTACTGTCTTGATCGAGTGAAATGTCTCAGTGGAGTAAGGGAATCGAAATAGGTATTAATGGCAGCTCCAAAAAGTTCGTTCGTATCCTTGCAAGGTCAGCGGTGGTACATTTATCGGATAGAGGTAGCTAATGAAACCTCCTATCTTATAAGTGTTGCCGTTTGTGATCATTTATGGAACAGTGGAAGCGTCCCGTTTGAGAATTAGCTACCTCCTATTCGATAAATGTACCAGTAACTCGAATCCGTCGTTCTTTGATGTTTCCGAACATAGAAAAGGATAGCGCAAGAAGGATAAAGAAAGAGAGAAAGACTCGCAAGTACAACATTTAACTCAATATTATACCACTAAATGTTGACCGATTTATATCGTGTTTAGCTTCATTTTAATCAGGAAAATCTCCTCCACATGATAGTGAAATTTTTATTAACAAAAAATATAAAATAAACAATTTTATTCTGTGCATTAGTATGGTCACACTGACACGGGGCATTTAAACGAAGGCAATAAATTCCGGTCTCAGTCCCTCTTTCGTTTTTAGCTACTGACTCTTTCTACGTTCGACGGTGTCGGCAAACTATAATCAAATTCGAGAAACGATTCTCCTATCCCATAAGAGTTGCGGAGCGGACCCGTAATAGTTACACTTATCGAGTTTTTACTGTACATTGATCTGTGGGAAGGGATCAGTATATTACATTATATCTAATGTAGATATAGTAATAATGATATTGTTACCAAAATTACATTAATCTGTGGGAACGGATCAGTATATTACATTATATCCAATGTAGATATAGTATATATGATACTGTTATTCAATGTACATTGATCTGTGGGATGGAATCAGTATATGAAAATGTATATTACATATCTAACGTAGATATAGTAATGACGATAGTAATTAATATAATTAAAAGAGTAATTCCAATTAAATATTGGAGTAATTAATATAATAATTAGTAATTAATATTGGATATACTTGTACTTTATTATTATTATTATTATTCATATGTTTTTTAATTTTTCCTCCTATCACCAATCCGGCTATAACAGATAAAATAAAACATACATTAATACATAGTAAAAAAATCAAATAAAACAAAAACGTGCAAGTAACTCACATCAAGCTCCTCGCGGAACAATTGCCGCAAATCGAATGCGGCGTCCGCCCATATCTTTTCAGCGTTCCGTCGCCTCTCCGCCCGCTCCCGCCGAACATTTCGGAGGTCTTTCTTCCTTACAAATCCTAAACTCCTTAAGGTAGCGGCTGTTAACAAAAACGAATTAAAAATAAATAAAATTTACGCGCTAAAAGTAATTATTGAAAAAACTACTTACGCTGAGAGGCGATGAACGCCTGCAGAGCAAGGAATTGGTTGTTTGTGAAGTTCATTTTGAATAACGAAAACGCTGCGCTGATACGCTTATAAAGCAAACAGGGGAAACATCTCCCTCCATTTCTAACAATGAAAACCGCCAACACAATCTGAGATTAATCTGCCGGATATCTTACATGTTGTAACAACTCGGAATCGGCATGAAATTAAGGCATGAATACGGCACGGTACCATCGTCCCACTCAAAACCGTGATGATTTTGCGTCAACCATTTTATTTGTCTTAATTCTGCTTTCGACAATTTTTTCTTAGCAAATGGTGGCGCAAAGATGAAACATTGTACACGATTCCCATTCT
This sequence comes from Osmia bicornis bicornis, assembly GCF_907164935.1. Lineage (NCBI taxonomy): Eukaryota > Metazoa > Arthropoda > Insecta > Hymenoptera > Megachilidae > Osmia > Osmia bicornis. Next base: position 93,252 of record NW_025791296.1, read on the forward strand.
GGAAGATAGCAAGTTCCTTTACGAAAAACTCGTTCGTATCGCTTTTGAAGCCTTGAATGTCCACGAATGTTGGTACATTCATTTTGATTAGTTGAATTTGTGGCGAAAAATGACCGCTTTTACTGCGGAATGATCATATAAACCCTCTTTCACTTAAGAGAGTTTGCGCACTACATTGGTCAGTGGATTGTACTGCACGATACGATCGTGAATGATCAAACAGTAGGCGCTAGTATTTTCAGGAACGTTTTCACTACACTCAAAATCGATTCTTACATCGATTGTAGCGCTTTTTATCGATTCGTTCTGATGCGAGCAATTAATGACAACGAATGGGCCGTAGCCGAAAAAGAGTATCTTATCGTATAGAGCTCCGTCATCACCATTACTGCACATTGCTCCGTAATATGACTTTCTGAATTTTGCATACATGTCGTAAAGGACAGAGTATCTATTTTTATTAAAGTCAAGATTCAAATTGTCATACGGATATGATTCCGAATTTAAATACAATCGAAAATTGGTGAGTTTGCAGTCATCAAATTTGGTGATATGTCTATTGAGCTTATTTTTTTTATCCGTTTGTAATGCAAATATTACATATCGCGGTTTTTCTAATTGCGTAGCTGCTTTAATGCTCCATGTACGTTTAGTGGTTGCTTGTAACATTGGATACTCGTATAAGTCCCAGGAACGGTAACTCATAATTATCGTTTGACCGTTTTCAAGGATACGCAACAATGAAAGTTTGTGTCTTTCTTCGAGCGTGACATGTGGCATCCTCCACTGTACTTTGTATAATTGCAGCGTGTATTTTGCACCATCTGTTCCATAAAGAGCATTTTTGTCGTCTCGCGATCGAATCAGAATCAATTCATGATGCGCATTAATCACTATTCGTTTGTAATCTTCGCAGAAACCGAGCAGCATATTTAGAGGAACACAAAAGTCAAAGTAGCCTCCTGCATTGGGTATGTCTATCCAACCAGCGTTTTCAAGCATTTTTGATTTTGTCGTTGTCAACGATACTCCATTTTTTATCATAGTTGTTATTCCAACGTTTTTACAACGATCGATCTCCACGCCGTTTAATTCATATCGAATTTCATCAAACATAAATGCTGCGCAATTCATTTCTAGTCCAACTGAAGTTCCTGCAACATTCTCATCGTTGAGAATGAGTTTTCCTTCGACGTAAAGGTAACTCTCACTAGGAAACGTGTACAAATCTTGTTGTTGAATGGGAATTCGTATTTCATCATTGTTTTCGAACGTTGTGTTGGCGTATGGGCTGTAACTATGTAATTCGATCTTTGTAATTCGATCGTCAGAAATCGGTAAACTGGCAATGTTCAATGGGTCCATCATTTTCGTTTCTTAATCACAAAACCCAACGATTGCAGAAATTGCATGTTTTTGTCGCTCAAATCTTGCGATGTGTTCAGTGTGGAGATATTGTACTTACTAAATGATTGTAAAGAGTCATCACCGTTTAATACATGATTATTATTCCTGCAACCGTGGTAATTGCTGCTGCTGCAAGTACAATTTGTGCGTTTGTGATTGAAGTTCTGGTTCCATCCATTTTCTAACGATCCTTTCAGCAACTCGTTCAACGGGGTGCTCAATAATGCATTCGGCGGATTGTTGATCGGTTGAGTTTTAGCATCTGTGTACAACAGCATTATTTCTAGTAATGTTTAGCATAAGTGCCGCTTGTTCTCTTGAAAGGCGATTAAATGAACGGATATATAACGTATATTAAACGGTCGCGTCGTCGGAGCGTTTGACGATGTGCTCTTGCGATGTGTCCGATTTGGATATATTCCCTCTACTGAATGATTGTATAATTGTTATCGTTTTTACATCATTATCCTTACTGCAGCTGCCGTAAAATGTTCAGCATGCCGTTCGAGCTGTTCAGCGAGCCGTTCGAGCCGTTCAACGGGCCGTTCGAGCCGTTCAGCGGACCGTTGGAGCCATTCAACGGGCCGTTCGAGCCGTTCGAGCCGTTCAACGGAAAGCTGTTCAGCGGGCCGTTCGAGCCGTTCGGCGGGCCGTTCGAGCCGTTCAACGAGCCGTTCGAGCCGTTCGAGCCGTTCAACGGAAAGCCGTTCGAGCCGTTCAACGAGCCGTTCGAGCCGTTCAGCGGGCCGTTCGAGCCGTTCGAGCCGTTCAACGGAAAGCCGTTCGAGCCGTTCAACGGGCCGTTCGAGCCGTTCAACGGGCCGTTCGAGCCGTTCGAGCCGTTCGGCGGGCCGTTCGAGCCGTTCGAGCCGTTCAGCGGGCCGTTCGAGCCGTTCGCGGACCGTTCGAGCCGTTCAACGGCAAGCCGTTTGAGCCGTTCAACGAGCCGTTCGCGGGCCGTTCGAGCCGTTCGAGCCGTTCGAAACGTTCGCTGGCCGTTCGAGCCGTTCGTGCCGTTCAACAGGCCATTGATTATTATGTTTATATTCATGTTATTTTTTACACCGCCTAATATGAAGCCTCACTGTCAATTCTTCTCCACGGAAATTTATCAGATTATCGTTTTGATCCGTAATGCGTATACTAAGGTGATCAATGGCTCTCACGATAACTGGAAGATAAATGACGTTCGTAGGACTTTCCGAAATTTTATATCCTGGTGGCACGCGCGGTGAAAACTCATGAATGGTATGAACACATTGACCGTTGCTATACGCGCCAGTCGTAATATTACATTCGATCCTCAGCACATTTACTTTCATAATATTTACGGGTATATCCGACTCGTGCCATTGCCCCGGCGGTAATATGCGATATGTAGAAAACCCGAGAAGCGATCCTATATTATTTGGTTTGGTAAAATCGATTGTATAATCACTATATATTTCACTTTTCAAAGTGCTGTTATTTGTACGAAATAAAATGATTTTTGTCTTGTCCATTATTTTCTCTTGCAAGTATTTATTTAGCGCTTCGAGTTCATACGAACCATCCGGTATCGTGATCTCACCATCGGCATCAAAGTAAAATTTATTGTTTGTAAAGTCAACGTTTGGTATTGTGTTGAAAGCTTGAAAATCAACGAGTCCGAGTTCGTAATTATCATCCTTCAAGTCTATAGGTGGAAAGTAATCAGTGCTAAGCACAGAATTTTTTCCGCTTAACGTAAACGTCAACGACATCTTTGCAACTGTGAAGACTATGTGCATTGAAACTATTTTATACATTTCCAGCTAAAAAATGCAAGCAGAGTTGTCCACATACACTCGTATTGAATTTTTGATACTGCGTGTGATTGTATAAAATCGTTACATGCTTTCCGAAGTAGTTTATTAACTCTGTCGGTGGTCTCAGATTTCCAAAAGAATCGAAATATTTAACACAATTACCCCGCTTTACGTAAGCTACCCAGTGTGTACCAGGACCTTCCGATTTATCTAAATTCACGATACCGCATTCGTTTAAGAACGATTTAGAGGGTAAATTTGTACGCATGAAAACACCTCGAAAATATGGAAAGTTCAACTTTCGTGCAAAGTTATATAACTGTACATTTGTCATTGCGCCCTTTGGAAGCGTTACAATTTGCCGAAGCGCTTCTTTTTTTTTTCTTTAATTCCTTTTCCCCGTTTATATGGTGCAAGGTAAAGTCCATGTCCTTCCATAACACGATTGTGCCGTTTCACTTCCTCTAATGTTTTCCGTGCTGCAGATGCATCGTTGACTGCCTTGGCGATACCTGCTGCACCGCCAGCCACCGTGCCCAAAGCTGAAAGGCCTGCAAAAATAGGTACAAGTGCTGGAAGAAATCCCCCACGTTTTGCAACTGGAAGTTTGCGCGACTTCGTCTTCTTCTTCTTGTTACTTTTCCGCGGTGCCATTACTTTCTTCTTTGGCTAACAATATTCCAGCAACGCGCGCAGACAAAAGTATTTTCCAATCTGGTGCGAATTCTTTTTGTGCTAATTCGAAGATCAAATTTACATATGCACATCGTACGGCTATCGTATAGGAAGTGAAATTTTTCCTGGGATGTTTGGGTTTATATAGGTAGAGAGAGAAGTTGCAAATGATGCAATACATTATGATTTATTAAAGTATAATTTCTAACATAATTTGTAACATAATCCTTTTTTCTCTGTTAAGATGCTGCTGATGCAGCTGTTATTATTGCCTGAATACCTAAAGCTACTAATTCACAATCGATAATTGAATTTGGATCATAAATATCAGTTTCTTTGATATGCTGCACAACCTCTGCATGCACTTTTACATCTCCGTATCCCCGAACTAATGCAACAAACTCTTTAAATTTTTGTTCCACCGAATACAGTTTATCATATAATGCATTATGCATTTCAATTATACAATCATTTAAAATTACCATTTTCTCAAATGTTTTTTTCATCATGCACATACATATATCATTGCTAATCAATTTAATTACTTTTACGCCATATAGCACTCCAAATTCAACACTTATATCATTAAAATTAATATTGTCGCGTGTATCTTTTGAATCGTCAAAGAAGCTGCATACGTTGTCCGCTTCGGCTACAATCAGCGACCACGTGACTATGCTCAGCTCCAGGCGGTTGTTTCGGCTGTCTGATAATATGAGTTGCGGGTAGAAATTGTCGCCAAGTATATTTATGCCGATTTCCAAATGCTTTGTACAAGAATCCGTCAATGGATATTTTCGACCCAAAATTCGACATGATAATTGTGGTGCGATTCTAGAACAAATAAATACCGTTTAAATATGTTATTGGAACAAATAAATACCAGCAACGTTAAATGAAATGTGTTTCGAACACTTACTTCACGTCGTCCTGATGTTTTGTCATTTTTTTGCGTGCCTCTTCATCTTGAGTAGAACTTGCGGGGCGCTTCCTTTGGCAAAAAGCTCTTTGAAACTTTGAGAATACATATTTCACTTTTCACAATACAATCTCGCGAACGATGCGCTTGCGGTGATGGTCAATTTGGTTTTGCGTATGCTTGAAACTTTAGCAAACCCCCTACCTTCTATAGTCACGAATTGCAGTGTCAGATTTGCTGCGTCAACAAAAAACTCATTTCCAAGACGTAGAAAAAATCATTTTCAAGACGTAGAAAAAGTGACCTTCCGATAAGAACAAACAGTTCAAGGTCATGGAGGGTGGGGGTAGGGTGTTATATTTCTGCTGACGATGTCAAATTTCAGTTCAAGGTTATGGGGTGGGGGGTTGTCATGGGGTTGGGGTGTCAAATTTAAGTTCAAGGTCATGGGGTGTGGAGAGGGGTGGATATTGTCGGGGTGGGGGGTATCATATTTCTGCTGACGGTGGTGTCAAATTTCAGTTCAAGGTCATAGGGTGGGGAGAGGGGTGGATATTGTCGGGGTGGGGGGTATCATATTTCTGCTGACGGTGGTGTCAAATTTCAGTTCAAGGTCATAGGGTGGGGAGAGGGGTGGATATTGTCGGGGTGGGGGGTATCATATTTCTGCTGACGGTGTGGTGTCAAATTACAAAAAATGCTGACGCCAGTGATTTAGAATCCGCATAGAACAACTACTTATCTACATTAGATATAATGTAATATACTGATACCTTCCCACAGGTCAATGCACAGATTGTAACATTATCGTCATTACTATATCTACATTAGAAATGTAATAAACACTTAATAACAGCATCGTTATTACTATATCTACATTAGATCTACTGCAATATACTGCTTCCTTCCCACAGATCAATGTACATTGAATAACAGTATCATTTATACTATATCTACATTGGATATAATGTAATATACTGATGCCTTCCCACAGATCAATGTAATTTTGGTAACAATATCATTATTACTATATCTACATTAGATATAATGTAATATACTGATCCCTTCCCACAGATCAATATACATATAATAATAGCTTCGTTATTACTATATCTACATTAGATATGTAATATACATTTAATAACAATATCATTATTACTATATCTAAATCAGATGAAATTTAATATACTGATTTAATCCCACAGACCAATGTACATTGAATAACAATATCATTATTACTATATCTACATCAGATGTAATTTAATATACTGATTTAACCCCACAGACGAATGTACATTGAAGAACAATATCATTATTACTATATCTACATCAGATGTAATGTAATATACTGATTTAATCCCACACACCAATGTACATTTAATAACAATATCGTTATTACTATATCTTCTTTAGATATAATGTAATATACTGATCACTTCCCACAGATCAATGCACAGATTGTAACATTATCGTCATTACTATATCTACATTAGATACGTAATAAACACTTAATGACATTATCGTTATTACTATCTCTACATTAGATCTACAGCAATATACTGGTTCCTTCCCACAGATCAATGTACATTGAATAACAATATCATTACTACTATATCTACATTGGATATAATGTAATATACTGATCCCTTCCCACAGATCAATGTAATTTTGGTAACAATATCATTATTACTATATCTACATCAGATGAAATTTAATAGACTGCGTTAATCCCACAGACCAATGTACATTTAATAACAATACCATTATTACTATATCTACATCAGATGTAATTTAATATACTGATTTAATCCCACAGTCCAATGTACATTTAATAACAATATCATTATTACTATATCTACATTAGATATGTAATATACATTTAATAACAATATCATTATTACTATATCTACATTAGATGTAATGTAATATACTGATTCATTCCCACAGACCAATGTACATTTAATAACAATATCACTATTGCTATATCTTCATTAGATACAATATAATATACTGATGCCTTCCAACAGATAAATGTACATATAATAACAGTTTCGTTATTACTATATCTACATTAGATATGTAATATACATTTAATAACAATATCATTATTACTATATCTACATCAGATGAAATTTAATACACTGATTTAATCCCACAGACCAATGTACATTGAATAACAATATCATTATTACTGTATCTACATCAGATGTAATTTAATATACTGATTTAACCCCACAGACGAATGTACATTGAAGAACAATATCATTATTACTATATCTACATCAGATGTAATGTAATATACTGATTTAATCCCACACACCAATGTACATTTAATAACAATATCGTTATTACTATATCTTCTTTAGATATAATGTAATATACTGATCACTTCCCACAGATCAATGCACAGATTGTAGCATTATCGTCATTACTATATCAGCATTAGATATGTAATAAACACTTAATAACAGTATCGTTATTACTATATCTACATTAGATCTACTGCAATATACTGATTCCTTCCCACAGATCAATGTACATTGAATAACAGTAACATTTATACTCTATCTACATTGGATATAATGAAATATACTGATCCCTGCCCACAGATCAATGTACATATAATAACAATACCATTATTACTATATCTGCATCAGATGTAATTTAATATACTGATTTAATCCCACAGACCAATGTACATTTAATAACAATATCATTATTACTATATCTAGATCAGATGAAATTTAATATACTGATTTAATCCCACAGTCCAATGTACATTTAATAACAATATCATTATTACTATATCTACATTAGATATGTAATGTACATTTTATAACAATATCATTATTACTATATCTACATTAGATGTAATGTAATATACTGATTCATTCCCACAGACCAATGTACATTTACTAACAATATCACTATTACTATATCTTCATTAGATACAATATAATATACTGATCCCTTCCCACAGATCAGTGTACATATAATAACAGTTTCGTTATTACTATATCTACAATAGATATAATGTAATATACTGATACCTTCCCACAGATCAATGTACATATAATAACAGTATCGTTATTACTATATCTCCATTAGATATGTAATATACATTTAACAACAATATCATATTACTATATCTACATCAGATGAAATTTAATATACTGATTTAATCCCACAGAACAATGTACAGTTAATAACAATACCATTATTACTATATCTACATCAGATGTAATTTAGTATACTGATTTAATCCCACAGACCAATGTACATTGAATAACAATATCAATATTACTATATCTACATCAGATGTAATGTAATATACTGATTTCATCCCACAGACCAATGTACATTTACTAAGAATATCATTATTATTATATCTTCCTTACATATAATGTAATATACTGATCACTTCCCACAGATCAATGCACAGATTGTAGCATTATCGTCATTACTATATCAGCATTAGATATGTAATAACACTTAATAACAGTATCGTTATTACTATATCTACATTAGATCTACCGCAATATACTGATTCCTTCCCACAGATCAATGTACATTGAATAACAGTAACATTTATACTCTATCTACATTGGATATAATGAAATATACTGATCCCTGCCCACAGATCAATGTACATATAATAACAATACCATTATTACTATACTGCATCAGATGTAATTTAATATATGATTTAAGCCCACAGACCAATGTACATTTAATAACAATATCATTATTACTATCTAGATCAGATGAAATTTAATATACGATTTAATCCCACAGTCCCAATGTACATTTAATAACATATCATTATTACTATATCACATTAGATATGTAATGTACATTTTATAACAATATCATTATTACTATATCTACATTAGATGTAATGTAATATACAGATTCATTCCCACAGACCAATGTACATTTAATAACAATATCACTATTGCTATATCTTCATTAGATACAATATAATATACTGATACCTTCCAACAGATAAATGTACATATAATAACAGTTCGTTATTACTATATCTACATTAGATATGTAATATACATTAATAACAATATCATTATTACTATATCTACATCAGATGAAATTTAATACACTGATTTAATCCCACAGACCAACGTACATATAATAACTGTTTCGTTATTACTATATCTACATTAGATACAATATAATAGACCGATACCTTCCAACGGATAAATGTACATATAATAACAGTATCGTTATTACTATATCTACATTAGATATGTAATATATATTTAATAACAATATCGTTATTACTATATCTACATTAGATATGTAATATACTTTTGATAGCAATATCATTATTACTATATCTACATCAGATGTTATGTAATATACTGATTTATTCCCACAGACCAATATACATTTAATAACAATACCATTATTACTATATCTACATCAGATGTAATTTAGTATACTGATTTAATCCCACAGACCAATGTACATTTAATAACAATACCATTATTACTATATCTACATCAGATGTAATTTAATATACTGATTTAATCCCACAGACCAATGTACATTGAATAACAATACCATTATTACTATATCTACCTCAGATGTAATGTAATATACTGATTTCATCCCACAGACCAATGTACATTTACTAACAATATCATTATTATTATATCTTCTTTACATATAATGTAATATACTGATCACTTCCCACAGATCAATGCACAGATTGTAGCATTATCGTCATTACTATATCAGCATTAGATATGTAATAAACACTTAATAACAGTATCGTTATTACTATATCTACATTAGATCTACTGCAATATACTGATTCCTTCCCACAGATCAATGTACATTGAATAACAGTAACATTTATACTCTATCTACATTGGATATAATGAAATATACTGATCCCTGCCCACAGATCAATGTACATATAGTAACAATACCATTATTACTATATCTAGATCAGATGTAATTTAATATACTGATTTAATCCCACAGACCAATGTACATTTATAACAATATCATTATTAATATATCTACATCAGATGAAATTTAATATACTGATTTAATCCCACAGTCCAATGTACATTTAATAACAATATCATTATTACTATATCTACATTGGATATGTAATGTACATTTAATAACAATATCATTATTACTATATCTACATTAGATATGTAATATACATTTAATAACAATATCATTATTACTATCTCTACAACAGATGAAATGTAATATACTGATTTAATCCCACAGACCAATGTACATTTAATAACAATACCATTATTACTATATCTACATTAGACTTAATGTAATATAATGATCCCTTCCCACCGATCAATGTACATATAATGGCAGTATCGTTATACTATATCTACATTAGATATGTAATATACATTTAATAACAATATCATTATTACTATATCTACATCAGATGAAATTTAATATACTGATTTAATCCCGCAGACCAATGTACTTTTGGTAACAATATCATTATTACTATATCTACATTAGATATAATGTAATATAATGATCCCTTCCCACCGATCAATGTACATATAATGGCAGTTTCGTTATTACTATATCTACATTAGATATGTAATATACATTTAATAACAATATCATTATTACTATATCTACATTAGATATAATGTAATATAATGATCCCTTCCCACGGATCAATGTACATTGAATAACAATATCATTATTACTATATCTACATTAGGTATAATGTAATATGATTATCCCTTCCCACCGATCAATGTACATATAATGGCAGTTTCGTTATTACTATATCTACATTAGATATGTAATATGCATTTAATAACAATATCAGTATTACTATATCTACATTAGATGGTATGTAATATACTGATTTATTCTCATAGACCAATGTACATTTAATAAAAATATCATTATTACTATATCTACATTAGATATAATGTAATAAAATGATCCCTTCCCACCGATCAATGTACATATAATGGCAGTATCGTTATTACTATATCTACACTTGATATGTAATATACATTTAATAACAATATCATTATTAATATATCTACATCAGATGAAATGTAATATACTGATTTAATCCCACAGACCAATGTACATTTAATAACAATATCATTATTGCTATATCTACATTAGATAAAATGTAATATAATGATAGCTTCCCACCCATCAATGTACATATAATGGCAGTATCGTTATTACCATATCTACATTAGACATGTAATATACATTTAATAACAATATCATTATTACTATATCTACATCAGATGGTATGTAATATACTGATTTATTCCCATAGACCAATGTACATTTAATAACAATATCATTATTACTATATCTTCTTTAGATATAATGTAATATACTGATCACTTCCCACAGATCTATGCACAGATTGTAACATTATCGTCATTACTATATCTACATTAGATATATAATAAACACTTAATAACAGTATCGTTATTACTATATCTACATTAGATCTACTGCAATATACTGATTCCTTCCCACAGATCAATGTACACTGAATCACAGTATCATTTATACTACATCTACATTGGATATGTAATATACATTTAATAACAATATCATTATTACTATATCTACAACAGATGAAATTTAATATACTGATTTAATCCCACAGATCAATGTACATATAGTAACAGTTTCATTATTACTATATCTACATTAGATATAATGTAATATACTGATAACTTCCCACAGATCAATGTACATATAATAACAGTATCGTTATTACCATATCTACATTAGATATGTAATATACATTTAATAACAATATCATTATTACTATATCTACATCAGATGAAATGTAATATACTGATTTACTCCCACAGACCAATGTACATTTAATAACCATACCATTATTACTATTTCTACATCAGATGTAATTTAATATACTGATTTAATCCCACAGATCAATGTACATATAATAACAGTTTCGTTATTACTATATCTACATTAGATATGTAATATACATTTATTAACAATATCATTATTACTATATCTACATTAGATATAATGTAATATAATGATCCCTTCCCACCGATCAATGTACATATAATGGCAGTTTCGTTATTACTATATCTACATTAGATATGTAATGTACATTTAATAACAATATCATTATTACTATATCTACATTAGATATGTAATATACATTTAATAACAATATCATTATTACTATATCTTCTTTAGATATAATGTAATATACTGATCACTTCCCACAGATCTATGCACAGATTGTAACATTATCGTCATTACTATATCTACATTAGATATATAATAAACACTTAATAGCAGTATCGTTATTATTATATCTACATTAGATCTACTGCAATATACTGATTCCTTCCCACAGATCAATGTACACTGAATCACAGTATCATTTATACTATATCTACATTGGATATGTAATATACATTTAATAACAATATCATTATTACTATATCTACAACAGATGAAATGTAATATACTGATTTAATCCCACAGACCAATGTACATTTAATAACAATACCATTATTACTATATCTACATTAGATATAACGTAATATAATGATCCCTTCCCACCGATCAATGTACATATAATGGCAGTATCGTTATTACTATATCTACATTAGATATAATGTAATAAAATGATCCCTTCCCACCGATCAATGTACATTGAATAACAGTATCATTTATACTATATCTACATTGGATATAATGTAATATACTGAGGCCTTCCCACAGATCAATGTAATTTTGGTAACAATGTCATTATTACTATATCTACATTAGATATAATGTAATATACTTATCCCTTCCCACAGATCAATGTCCATATAATAACAGTTCCGTTATTACTATATCTACATTAGATATGTAATATACATTTGATAACAATATCATTATTACTATATCTACATCAGATGAAATTTAATATACTGATTTAATCCCGCAGACCAATGTACATTTATTAACAACATCATTATTACTATATCTACATTAGATATAATGTAATATACTGATCCCTACCCCCAGATCAGTGTACATATAATAACAGTTTCGTTATTACTATATCTAAAATAGATATAATGTAATATACTGATACCTTCCCACAGATCAATGTACATATAATAACAGTATCGTTATTACTATATCTACATTAGATATGTAATATACATGTAATGACAATATCATTATTACTATATCTACATCAGATGAAATGTAATATACTGATTTAATCCCACAGACCAATGTACATTTAATAACAATACCATTATTACTATATCTATATCAGATGTAATTTAATATACTGATTTAATCCCACCGATCAATGTACATATAATAACAGTTTCGCTATTACTATATCTACATTAGATATAATGTAATATAGTGATACCTTCCCACAGATCAATGTACATGTAATAACAGTATCGTTATTACTATATCTACATTAGATATGTAATATACATTTATTAACAATATCATTATTACTATATCTACATTAGATATAATGTAATATAATGATCCCTTCCCACCGATCAATGTACATATAATGGCAGTTTCGTTATTACTATATCTACATTAGATATGTAATATACATTTAATAACAATATCATTATTACTATATCTACATTAGATATAATGTAATATAATGATCCCTTCCCACGGATCAATGTACATTGAATAACAATATCATTATTACTATATCTACATTAGATATAATGTAATATGATTATCCCTTCCCACCGATCAATGTACATATAATGGCAGTTTCGTTATTACTATATCTACATTAGATATGTAATATACATTTAACAACAATATCAGTATTACTATATCTACATTAGATGGTATGTAATATACTGATTTATTCTCATAGACCAATGTACATTTAATAAAAATATCATTATTACTATATCTACATTAGATATAATGTAATAAAATGATCCCTTCCCTCCGATCAATGTACATATAATGGCAGTATCGTTATTACTATATCTACACTTGATATGTAATATACATTTAATAACAATATCATTATTAATATATCTACATCAGATGTAATGTAATATAATGATAGCTTCCCACCCATCAATGTACATATAATGGCAGTATCGTTATTACCATATCTACATTAGACATGTAATATACATTTAATAACAATATCATTATTACTATATCTACATCAGATAGTATGTAATATACTGATTTATTCCCATAGACCAATGTACATTTAATAACAATATCATTATTACTATATCTTCTTTAGATATAATGTAATATACTGATCACTTCCCACAGATCTATGCACAGATTGTAACATTATCGTCATTACTATATCTACATTAGATATATAATAAACACTTAATAGCAGTATCGTTATTACTATATCTACATTAGATCTACTGCAATATACTGATTCCTTCCCACAGATCAATGTACACTGAATCACAGTATCATTTATACTATATCTACATTGGATATGTAATATACATTTAATAACAATATCATTATTACTATATCTACAACAGATGAAATTTAATATACTGATTTAATCCCACAAATCAATGTACATATAGTAACAGTTTCATTATTACTATATCTACATTAGATATAATGTAATATACTGATAACTTCCCACAGATCAATGTACATATAATAACAGTATCGTTATTACCATATCTACATTAGATATGTAATATACATTTAATAACAATATCATTATTACTATATCTACATCAGATGAAATGTAATATACTGATTTACTCCCACAGACCAATGTACATTTAATAACCATACCATTATTACTATTTCTACATCAGATGTAATTTAATATACTGATTTAATCCCACAGATCAATGTACATATAATAACAGTTTCGTTATTACTATATCTACATTAGATATGTAATATACATTTATTAACAATATCATTATTACTATATCTACATTAAATATAATGTAATACAATGATCCCTTCCCACCGATCAATGTACATATAATGGCAGTATCGTTATTACTATATCTACATTAGATATGTAATATACATTAATAACAATATCATTGTTACTATATCTACATTAGATATAATGTAATAAAATGATCCCTTCCCACCGATCAATGTACACATAATGGCAGTATCGTTATTACTAAATCTGCATTTGATCTCCTGCAATATACTGATTCCTTCCCACAGATCAATGTACATTGCATAACAGTATCATTTATACTATATCTACATTGGATATAGTGTAATATACTGATGCCTTCGCACAGATCAATGTACTTTTAGTAACAATATCATTATTACTATATCTACATTAGATATAATGTAATATACTGATCCCTACCCCCAGATCAGTGTACATATAATAACAGTTTCGTTATTACTATATCTAAAATAGATATAATGTAATATACTGATACCTTCCCACAGATCAATGTACATATAATAACAGTATCGTTATTACTATATCTACATTAGATATGTAATATACATGTAATGACAATATCATTATTACTATATCTACATCAGATGAAATGTAATATACTGATTTAATCCCACAGACCAATGTACATTTAATAACAATACCATTATTACTATATCTATATCAGACGTAATTTAATATACTGATTTAATCCCACCGATCAATGTACATATAATAACAGTTTCGTTATTACTATATCTACATTAGATATAATGTAATATAATGATCCCTTCCCACCGATCAATGTACATATAATGGCAGTTTCGTTATTACTATATCTACATTAGATATGTAATATACATTTAATAACAATATCATTATTACTATATCTACAACAGATGAAATGTAATATACTGATTTAATCCCACAGACCAATGTACATTTAATAACAATACCATTATTACTATATCTACATTAGATATAACGTAATATAATGATCCCTTCCCACCGATCAATGTACATATAATGGCAGTATCGTTATTACTATATCTACATTAGATATGTAATATACATTTAATAACAATATCATTATTACTATATCTACATTAGATATAATGTAATAAAATGATCCCTTCCCACAGATCAATGTACATTGAATAACAGTATCATTTATACTATATCTACATTGGATATAGTGTAATATACTGAGGCCTTCCCACAGATCAATGTAATTTTGGTAACAATGTCATTATTACTATATCTACATTAGATATAATGTAATATACTTATCCCTTCCCACAGATCAATGTCCATATAATAACAGTTTCGTTATTACTATATCTACATTAGATATGTAATATACATTTAATAACAATATCATTATTACTATATCTACATCAGATGAAATTTAATATACTGATTTAATCCCGCAGACCAATGTACATTTAATAACAATATCATTATTACTATATCTACATTAGATATAATGTAATATAATGTACCCTTCCCCCCGTTCAATGTACATATAATGGCAGTCTCGTTATTACTATATCTGCAATAGATCTCCTGCAATATACTGATCCCTTCCCACAGATCAATCTACATTGAATAACAATATCATTATTACTATATCTACATTAGATATAATGTAATATACTGATAGCTTGCCACAGATCAATGTACATATAATAACAGTTTCGTTATTACTATATCTACATAAGATATGTAATATACATTTAATAACAATATCAGTATTACTATATCTACATCAGATGAAATTGAATATACTGATTTAATCCCACAGGCCAATGTACATTTAATAACAATACCATTATTACCATATCTATATCAGATGTAATGCAATATACTGATCCCTTCCCACAGATCAATGTACATACAGGGTGTCCCAGAACTGGGGTAGGAGCCAAAGAGGAATGATTGGTGAGGTCATTCTGAACAACTTTTTCCTTTGCCAAAATGTTGGTAAAGGCTTCGTTTTCGAGTTATTAACGAAAAACACTGGCCAATCAGAGCGCGCCGTTAGTGCGGGCCGAATCACGAGAGTGTTGGGTATGCTCCGCGCGGTCGTGATCAAGTGCATCGGCACTACGCCGGTATAATAGGATTCGTTGGGCAAAAGTTGTATCGAATAATGAATTAAAAAAAGAAAGAAATAATAGTATCGAATTATTGATTGCTCATCAACAACGAATCCTATTACACCAACGTGGTGCCGATGCACTTGATCACGACCACGGTTTGAACGCAGAGCATACCCAACACTCTCGTGGTTCGGCCCGCGCTAAGGGCGCGCTCTGATTGGCCACTGTTTTTCGTTAATAACTCGAAAACGAAGCCTTATACAACATTTTGGCAAAGGAAAAAGTTGTTTAGAATGATCTCAGCAATCATCCCTCTTCGGCTCCTACCCCAGTTCTGGGACACCTTGTACATATAATAACAGTATCGTTATTACTATATCTACATTAGATATAATGTAATATACTGATCCCTTCCCACAGATCAATGTACATATAATAACAGTATCGTTATTACTATGTCTACATTAAATATGTAATATACATTTAATAACAATATCATTATTACTATATCGACATCAGATGTAATTTAATATACTGATTTAACCCCACAGACGAATGTATATTGAATAACAATATCATTATTACTATATCTACATCAGATGTAATGTAATATACTGATTTAATCCCACAGACCAATGTACATTTAATAAAAATATCATTATTACTATATCTTCTTTAGATATAATGTAATATACTGATCACTTCCCACAGATCAATGCACAGATTGTAACATTATCGTCATTACAATATCTACATTGGATATGTAATAAACACTTAATAACAGTATCGTTATTGCTATATCTACTTTAGATCTACTGCAATATACTGATTCCTTCCCACAGATCAATGTACATTGAATAAGAGTATCATTTATACTATATCTACATTGGATATATTGTAATATACTGATGCCTTCCCACAGATCAATGTAATTTTGGTAACAATACCATTGTTACTATATCTACATTAGATATAATGTAATATACTGATACCTTCCCACAGATCAATGTACATAAAATAACAGTATCGTTATTACTATATCTACATTAGATATGTAATATACATTTAATAACAATATCATTATTACTACATCTACATCAGATGTAATGTAATATATATTTAATAGCAATATCATTATTACTATATCTACATCAGATGTAATGTAATATACTGATTTAATCCCACAGATCAATGTACATTTAATAACAATACCATTATTACTATATCTACATCAGATGTAATTTAATATACTGATTTAATCTCACAGATCAATGTACATATAATAACAGTTTCGTTATTACTATATCTAAGTAGTTGTTCTATGCGGATTCTAAATCACTGGCGTCAGCATTTTTTGTAATTTGACACCACACCGTCAGCAGAAATATGATACCCCCCACCCCGACAACATCCACCCCTCTCCCCACCCTATGACCTTGAACTGAAATTTGACACCACCGTCAGCAGAAATATGATACCCCCCTCTCCCTCCCCCGCCCCATAACCACCGCCCTCAGCAGAAATAACTAACCACCCCCTCAGCAGAAATACCCACCCTATGACAACCCCCGCCCTATAACCACCCCCTCAGCAGAAATACCCACCCTATGACAACCCCCGCCCTATAACCACCCCCTCTGCAGAAATACCCACCCCATAACCACCCCCTCCGCAGAAATACCCACCCTATGACAACCCCCGCCCTTTAACCACCCCCTCAGTTGAAATACCCACCCTATGACAACCCCCACCCCATAGCTATCCCCACAGGAGAAATATCCCCCCCCCCGACCTTGAACTGAAAGTTGACACCATCAGCAAAAATATGATACCCCCCCCCCCCCATGACCTTGAACTATTTTTGTCTTATCGGAAGACGACACAAGGCCCCAGCCACTTTTCTACGTCTTGAAAATGGGATTTTTTGTTGACGCTGCAGAGTGAACAGCAATTAAACACTTTCGTCAATGACAGCCCCACTTTAATAAAATGGGAGAAAATTTTGCAATGTGTGTCATATGTAGTTTGACAATTAGAAGTGCAAGGCTACTTAACGTGTTTGTGGAAAAGAGAAATGGAGGCCATGTTACTGCAAGAACTCGAACGCATCACCGAATTATTGGCGCAGCGGGCGATAAACATCAATACTGAAGATGAGCGTTGTGATTGCTTGATGCAATGTGACCAGTGCATCGAATTGATAGACGAACGATTACAAATGGGAGACGATTTATCAGTCGAAGGATGGCGAGATATAGAAGCATACAAAGAAAGAATCGACGCCTTGCGTAGGATATTGTATCGTGACAATGATCATCCTAGTGGTCAAAAGGCAATATTACTAAACGAACTTGCTTGTATAGAACAACTTTTGACACAACGTATTGCAGTCATAAGTAGTAACGACGACCGAAACGCATGTCTGGTGCAATGCAATCAATGCATTGATTTAATGATAGAGCGATTGCAACTCGAAAAGGACTTATCAACTGGTTTGAAAAATAGTTTAACAGCTAGGATAGCGAGATTTAAATCGTTAAGAGCAAAGTTACACGGATCTGTAAAAATAGGCGAAGGTCAAAGGAGAACAGATGCTGAATCACGTGCATCATCATCTCTTATCTGGGAGAATGTAGAATCAGCTTTCCATAACCGGATAACTACAGGAATTATAATCAACACCGAGCATATTGAACCACGAAACTTTTTGGAAGATGCTAGAAAAATAGTATTCCAACGTCTAGCGGAAGTTTTCCTAAATCATTCATGCATAAAAGTGAATACGGTGTTGTATGGGGAGTTTACCGTTAATAATAAAACTGATGTGAAAAGTTTCAGTGTAAGAAATAAACAATTATTTTCTACATCAAACTTGAACGATTGGAATGACAAATACGTTGTGAACTCAACTTTAACACTGATGGAAGAATTTCAGGAACGGGACAGTGGTTGGGCAATATCGAAAATTCTGCATTTGATGTTAAATATCAATAAATGCAATCCGATGCATGCTGGTTGTTACACAGACATACCAAAAACAATCAAGGACAAAAGAGCGGTAGTAAATGTGACAGTTGACGATGATACGTGTTTTGTCAGATCGATAGTTGCAGCATTATATCCCCTCCATGTGAATGCAAATCGACCATCATCGTATCCCAACTATGACACCGTTTTAAATTTGGAGGGCATCGCATTTCCAATAACCCTTAATCAAATACCAAAATTTGAGCGCCAAAACGATGTTTCGATAAACGTTTATTTTTGGGACTTGAATGTGAAAAGGTGTGCTCCGCTCCAACTCACCACCAACAAAAGATTTCGTCACGTTAACCTACTGATGCTTGAAACGCCCAACCGTAATGTGCGTCACTTTGCATGGATTAAAAATCTTTCCCGGCTTGTTTCAAACCAGCTGAGTGCACATAAGAGTAAAACTTATATTTGTGACAGGTTTGTATCATGCCATTACGATCTATTTTAGTGTATGCGTTTGTTCTTTTTGTACTAATGCAGTTACTTTGTTTATATGCAGATGCCTTCACTACTTTTATGCGGAAGAAAAGTTATTGAAACATACGAAGGACTGCATGAAGATGAACGATTGCGCAATCATTCTACCATCGAGTGAAAATAAAATAATAAAGTTTGATAATTTTTGTCACCGAGAACGTCATCCATTCATCGTGTACGCCGATTTCGAATGCATGCTTAAGAAGGTTAACAGCAATCAAGGACACTGCAATGCATACCAGCAACACGAAGCATACAGTGTGGGATATTATTTTCACTGTTCATACAACGCATCGGTGTGCGAGTATCGCGCGTATCGGGGTCCTGACTGTGCTGAATGGTTCGTGAATGAACTTGAGAGCCTTGTAAGAAAAATTGCACCATTATTTAATACGAATGTGCCCATGACAAATTTGACGGGTGATGAAAGAGAAAATTATATGAATGCAACGCATTGTTATATTTGCGAAAAACCGTTCGACATCGACGAAACAAAAGTTCGAGATCATTGCCATTTCACTGGTCGTTACCGAGGACCTGCTCACCAGGGGTGTAATTTAAATTATAAAAATAAACGTTTTATACCAATAGTGTTTCATAACTTATCGGGATACGATGCCCATTTTGAAATAAAAGAATTGGTAACGATTATCGAAGGCTCGACATCAGTCTTGCCAATTACAAAAGAAAAATATATTTCATTTTCAACGAATCTAAAACGTTACAAAATTTCGCTTCGATTTATAGATTCATTCAAATTTTTAAATTCAAGTTTAGATAAATTGAGTTCATATCTAGGGAAAGACGATATGACGATTTTACGGTCACAATTTAATTTTTTGAACGAGATAAGATTCGATTTGCTTACACGAAAAGGCATCTTTCCATACGATTATGTTACCGACTACATGAAACTGAGCGAGACGACATTGCCGACATGTGACAAATTTTATAATCAACTAAGCGACTGTGCCGTTTCACAGCAGGATTATGACCACGCGATAAAAGTCTGGCACAGTTTTAATATAAAAACACTTGGCGAATACAGCGATTTATATCTAAAAACAGACGTTTTATTATTGGCCGACATTTTTGAAAATTTTCGTGGCAGCTGTTTGAGAAGTTACAAATTGGATCCTGCATATTACTATACTTTACCTGGTTTTACGTGGGATGCAATGCTGAAGCACACGCGTATCGAATTAGAATTATTGACGGATATCGATATGCTACTTTTCATAGAGCGCGGCATACGTGGTGGTTTAAGTCAATGTTCTAATCGATACGCAAAGGCCAATAATAAATACATGGATTCATACAATTCCGAAGAACCATCGCGATATTTAGTTTATTTCGACGTTAATAATTTGTATGGATGGGCAATGTCGCAGTATCTACCTTACGGCGAGTTTAAGTGGTTAGACGATAATGAAATTAAAACTTTTAACATTCATGCGATATCCGAAAATTCGGACATTGGATATATTTTGGAAGTCGATTTGAAATACCCGCTAGAATTACACGATAAGCATGCAGATTTACCTTTTTGTCCAATACGCGAGAAGCCTCCTAATGCCAAACACGAGAAACTACTCGCTACAGTTCAGGATAAGCAACGTTACATCATCCATTACCGCAATCTTCAACAATGCTTAAATCATGGTTTAAAAGTTTCTGTAATTCATCGCGTTTTAGAATTTAAACAATCTCCATGGCTTCGCGAATACATTCATTTAAACACGCAACTTAGAACTGCGGCTAAAAATGATTTTGAAAAGAATTTATTTAAATTAATGAATAATGCAGTCTTTGGCAAAACTATGGAGAACGTTAGAAATCATGTAGACGTTAAATTAGTTACAAAATGGGATGGTAGATACGGGGCCGAGGCCCTGATATCAAAACCAAATTTTCATAGCAGATCAATATTTTCGGAATATTTGGTCGCAATAGAGATGCGAAAGTTGGAAATTAAATTTGCAAAACCCATTTATGTTGGTATGTGTATTCTGGATATATCAAAAACATGTTTGTACGAATTCCATCATGATTATATTTGGCCGAAATTTAAACATCTTTGTAAAATATTATACACAGACACAGACAGTCTTATATACGAACTGGAATGTGATGACATATACGATGTAATGAAACGCGATATACATCGGTTTGACACGAGCGACTATACCGAGGACAATGTTTACAGTATGCCACGAGTAAATAAAAAAGTACCGGGATTAATGAAGGATGAAAATAATGGGTCTATAATGACTGAGTTTGTCGGACTTCGGTCGAAAATGTATGCTTTGCGCGTAGAGGGCAAACGGGACACGAAAAAAGTGAAGGGTGTCAAAAGTAACGTTGTTAGGAAAACTATTTCCTTCGATGATTATATACGTTGCTTGTATGAACGTTTAGAAGTGCATCGTGAACAGAGATGTATTCGTTCAAAATTGCACAATGTATATTCTATATGTGAAGAAAAGAAGGTGCTTAGTCCTTACGATGATAAACGATTCATAATTCCACAATCCACAAGAACATTGCCTTGGGGGCATTATAAAATAAATAATTATTCCTAAAAACATAATTTATTCTTTGCTCCACGAGTAAATATTAATTTCCAAGTATCTTTATAAGCCTGTAGGGTTTCGAGTTCATGCAAACCTTGCAACTTCATGAGAGAGAGAAAGAGACTGGAGTTTTTACTTATCTCAGGTCTTAGAGTTTGGAGGGAGATGTTTTCACAGTGCTTTATAAACCCAAGCGTGTTCGTTTTATTCATTATTTTCTGTTCAACGATGACGGTCCCAAGGTTGGAATCCTTAGCATTCTTGGCGATTGTCAAACATTATCGTTAGTAATCTTCAACAATTACCCAAATTTTATTTGTTTTTAACTAATTGTTTTCGTCTTAACAGCCATAGTAATGCCAGTCTTCGAAATTGCGCCGGCGGAGGATGACGCGCGACTACCCGCAAAGTGCCGCGAGCGGCAGGAGTGGCGGCGCGAGTATGAAGCGCGGTGGGCGGCTACTTGGACGGAGGTCGATCTGTTCGACCTCCGATATCTGTTCGGAGAAGAAATCGATGTAAGTTGCCTGTCCGATTTTATTTTGATTTATTAGATTTTTACTGCGTATTAATGTATATTTTATCTGTTATAGCCGGACTGGTGGTAGCCGCCTACATTTATATTTTTTTTTGTTTTTACTTATTATATTATATATATTATTTAACGTAAAATATAAATATCTATAACCGTTATTAGTGTAATTTATTCTGTACCACACCCTTCCCCATACTCCATTAATGTAATATGAAAATAAAAAAGTATATAATCGTTATTAATGTAATTTATTTTGCCCAACCCTTCCCAATAATCATACTTCATATCCTTATATTTCTTCTGTGTGTCTGTATGTGACTGAACTCCTCCTAAACGGCTGAACCGATTTTGATGAAATTTTTTTGTGTGTTCAAGTTGACTCGAGAATGGTTTAGATTCACAATTCGGTCCACTACATAATGTATTTCTAATTAATTTTTTATAATTTGTTGTTGATCTTGGAATGTTTTCCATGCGTGGGGAAGGGCGTGGCAAAAAAAATACTTTGATTTCATCTTTACTATATATTTTATTCAAAGAAGTATAGGAAAGGGTGCGACAAAAAATAAATTACATTAATGCCATTATATTAATTAATAATATAATATTAAAAGAGTAGAGATAGTAATAACGATAATGTCATTAAGTGTTTATTACGTATCTAATGTAGATATAGTAATGACGATAATGTTACAATCTGTGCATTGATCTGTGGGAAGTGATCAGTATATTACATTATATCTAATGAAGATATAGTAATAATGATATTGTTATTAAATGTACATTGGTCTGTGGGATTAAATCAGTATATTAAATTTCATCTGATGTAGATATAGTAATAATGATATTGTTATTAAATGTACATTGATCTGTGGGATTAAATCAGTATATTGCATTATATCTAATGTAGATATAGTAATAATGATATTGTTATTAAATGTATATTACATATCTAATGTAGATATAGTAATAACGATACTGCCATTATATGTAAATTGATCGGTGGGAAGGGATCATTATATTACATTATATCTAATGTAGATATAGTAATAATGATATTGTTATTAAATGTTCATTGGACTGTGGTATTAAATCAGTATATTAAATTTCATGTGATGTAGATATAGTAATAATGATATTGTTATTAAATGTATATTACATATCTAATGTAGATATAGCAATAACGAAACTGTTATTGTATGTACATTGATCTGTGGGAAGGGATCAGTATATTACATTATATCTAATGTAGATATAGTAATAATGATATTGTTACCAAAATTACATTGATCTGTGGGAAGGGAGCAGTATATTACATTATATCCAATGTAGATATAATATAAACGATACTGTTATTCAATGTACATTGATCTGTGGGAAGGAGTCAGTATATTGCAGTAGATCTAATGAAGATATAGCAATAATGACATTGTTATTAAATGTACATTGGTCTGTGGGAATAAATCAGTATACTACATTGCATCTGATGTAGATATAGTAATAATGATATTGTTATTAAATGTATATTACATATCTAACGTAGATATAGTAATAACGATACTGCCATTATATGTACATTGATCGGTGGGAAGGGATCATTATATTACATTATATCTAATGTAGATATAGTAATAATGATATTGTAATTAAGTGTACATTGGTCTGTGGGATTAAATCAGTATATTACATAACATCTGATGTAGATATAGTAATAATGTTATTGTTATTAAATGTATATTACATATCTAATGTAGATATAGTAATAACGATACTGTTATTATATGTACGTCGATCTGTGGGAAGGTATCAGTATATTACATTATATCTAATGTAGATATAGTAATAACGAAACTGTTATTATATGTACATTGATCTGTGGGATTAAATCAGTATATTAAATTACATCTGATGTAGATATAGTAATAATGGTATTGTTATTAAATGTACATTGGTCTGTAGTATTAAATCAGTACATTAAATTTCATCTGGTGTAGATATAGTAATGATGATATTGTTATTAAATGTATATTACATATCTAATGTAGATATAGTAATAACGAAACTGTTATTATATGTACATTGATCTGTGGGATTAAATCAGTATATTAAATTACATCTGATGTAGATATAGTAATAATGGTATTGTTATTAAATGTACATTGGTCTGTGTGATTAAATCAGTATATTAAATTACATCTGATGTAGATATAGTAATAATGATATTGTTATTAAATGTATATTACATGTCTAATGTAGATATAGTAATGACGATACTGCCATTAAATGTACATTGGTCTGTGGGAAGGTATCAATATACTACATTATATCTAATGTAGATATAGTAATAACGAAACTGTTATTATATGTACATCTATCTGTGGGGTTAAATCAGTATATTAAATTACATCTGATGTAGATATAGTAATAACGGTATTGTTATTAAATGTACATTGGACTGTGGGATTAAATCAGTATATTAAACTTCATCTGATGTAGATATAGTAACAATGATATTGTTATTAAATGTATATTACGTATCTAATGTAGATATAGTAATAACGAAACTGTTATTATATGTACATTGATCTGTGGGAAGGGATCAGTATATTACATTATATCTAATGTAGATATAGTAATAATGATATTGTTATTAAATATATATTACATATCTAATGTAGATATAGTAATAACGATATTGCCATTATTGTACATTGATCGGTGGGAAGGGATCATTATATTACACTATATCTAATGTAGATATAGTAATAATAATATTGTTATTAAATGTACATTGGTCTGTGGGAAGGTATCAATATATTACATTATATCTAACGTAGATATAGTAATAACGAAACTGTTATTATATGTACATTGATCTGTGGGGTTAAATCAGTATATTAAATTACATCTGATGTAGATATAGTAATAACGGTATTGTTATTAAATGTACATTGGTCTGTGGGATTAAATCAGTATATTAAATTTCATCTGATGTAGATATAGTAACAACGATATTGTTATTAAATGTATATTACATACCTAATGTAGTTATAGTAATAACGATACTGTTATTATATGTACATTTATCCGTTGGAAGGTATCAGTATATTATATTGTATCGAATGTAGATATACTAATAACGAAACTGTTATTATATGTACATTGATCTGTGGGTAGGGATCAGTATATTACATTATATCTAATGTAGATATAGTAATAATGATATTGTTATTAAATGTACATTGGTCTGTGGGAAGGAATCAGTATATTGCAGCAGATCTAATGTAGATATAGTAATAACGATACTGTTATTAAGTGTTTATTACATATCTAATGTAGATATAGTAATGACGATAATGTTACAATCTGTGCATTGATCTTTGGGAAGTGATCAGTATATTACATTATATCTAATTAAGTAATAGTAATAATGATATTGTTATTATATGTACA